>NC_059435.1:30557676-30624020 GCF_021028975.2 Sphaerodactylus townsendi
GATGGGTACATTTCTCCCACAAGACAAATTCAGTACAAGTTTTTTTTTAAAAAAAAAAAAAGAAATATGAACTGTAAAGTGTGTGAGACTAGCATTTTAACGTAAAAATGTGTGCTCCTTCATATTTGCTTTAAGGAATTGGAAAAGAAATACTTGGCACGCAGCAAAATTCACTCATCTTAATTCAGTGTACCAGTTAAAACAGCCATGCTTGCATCTTTCTACTTGGCATCAGTTTCTATTTGGCTGGAGTGGTATTAATAAATAATGTCATCTGAATTGGCAAGAAAGCCATCAAAACATGTAGTCATTGTGAATGTCTTGTTTTTGTGTGTGTACCCAAACACTTTTGTTATATTTCTAATATTATTGGGGCAAAACCACATTTGTAGTCCATGGATTCTCAAGACAGCATGTGGTTGATATTCTGTCCTTTGTCTTAACTGTATGTCATTAGGTCATGAACTATGGCGAACAAATACAAGTTGGCATTATTTTGAGGGGCATATAAAGTAAGCCATAAGAGTTTCCTTAAACGCATCATAATCAATAAACGACCATTGGACATTTACTGTGAAGGATCCTTCTCCTCTGAGCCAAGGAGGACATCTTGGTTTTTGGATGATTCCCACTGTATTCCTAGAGAGGCAGGATCTGATCTTCAGCTTTCTGTTTCTGTGGGAGTCGCCCCTTCTCAGTTTTGTACTCCGAAGAGTAATAATCGTAGTAACAATAAGGGAGTAAATTTAACCAGAAGGAAAAAAAGGGGAACAAGGAACACTACCTCCTTGGGGAAGCCTGATCCAACAGGAAAAGCAGCACTTAACTAGAAACTGAACTCCGAAGAAATTCTAATAGAAGTACTTTTTAAAAATTGTCCATTGTTGCCTGTTAAATTTACATGCTGAAAAACCAGGTGAGTAAGATATCATCCTTGATTCATCTGATGTGCTCTGTTTACCTGATGTGCTCTGTCCTAATGATGTATGACTTAAGAGCCCTCCTGACATCTAAGGTGTGCCATATCTTCTCCTTGGGGTATTTGGGGTTCAGGCAAAAGGAAGGGAGACATAATTCCTCCTGTCTATGGAACTGAGAATCAATCTTTGGGTGAAAGAGGAGGTCAGCCCATAAGACCACCTTATATTTGTGGAAGATGCATAGGGAATCGTCCACCAAAAGTGCCCCTAGCTCAGAAATTGGTCAGGCTAAGGCAGGGGTAGGGAACCTGCGGCTCTCCAGATGTTCAGGAACTACAATTCCCATCAGCCCCTACCAGCATGGCCAATTGGCCATGCTGACAGAGGCTGATGGAAATTGTAGTTCCTGAACATCTGGAGAGCCGCAGGTTCCCTACCCCTGGGCTAAGGTAACAGTCACTAAAAAAATGGTTTTAAGCCTAAGAAATTTCAGCGTGATCTCCCTGATTGGTTCGAATGGAGGTCGTGTAAGCGCAGACAGTGTTAAGCTTCCAAATGGGAACCTGTGGCAAATGGGTTTGGCCCTGGCAGAAGCCCCGTTTAGAAATCTGATCAAATGAGGGTGTTTGGAAGTGGGCCAGGATGGAATCACTGTGGATATAGCTGCCAGCTGTCTATGCAGAGTGGAGGCCCACAATCCAGATTGGATGCTGTCTTTTCCGTAGGAAGCGAAGAAGGTTGTCAATACCGGGTCAACCTCTTTCCTATAACACCATTGGATGAAGGCCATCCAGGTTACATCATATATTCTATTGGTCGTTTTTCTCTGTGATACCAGAATGGTGGCTGTGACCTTCTGAGAGTATCCTGGGTTTGAGGAAAAAACTCCCTTTCAATTTCCATGTGGCTAGCTGCCGCCACGCTAGGTCATGATGGCAAAGAGGGCCTTGTTGAAGGAGACTGAGAACATATTTCACCCTCTCCTGAACAGACTACACTGCAGATCATATAATCCCCTTCTACAACAAAGGGTCCCTCTTTCAGCCTTGCCAATCTCCAGTTGTCCTTGCACACACACACACACACACACACACCCTGAGAACTCCGCCCTGGGAGAAATAGTGAGGAGGAGAGTGCTCTTCCACTAAAGCTGCAAGAAAGAGAGGGAGACAGAGCCTTCTGAGAGATCATAATCGTTCCTCAGTGGAGAGGGTTCCACAGAAGAGGAGTTTCTCTCAGAGAAGGATGGTAAAAAATGTGGTGGTTCTCCAGTCATTAGGACTACATATGGAGGACAGAGAAGGACATATTTGGGACAGCATAGATTGAAACATTGATCAGAGCTCAAAAAAGCAATAGTTTAGGTGATTATGACTTTAGCAACAGCTTCAATTGTCTCAAGGTCCGTGATTGTATGGGGACAACAGCGAATGACAAACATCTATATGAAGGAGTTTCTAAAGGCAGTTTCTTTTACAACTGATGTTACATTGTATGCTATGACCTTCTCAGAATGTGCCTTGGCTTCACTGGCAGCAACCAGACACCTGCAATGGCTGAGGGCCTGGGAGGCAAACATCAGGTGATTCTGTACAGGACAAATATTGAGATTTTGTACTTAAAAATTTTAAACCACTTCATAAGACTGCAACACTTCTGCACGGGAACACTAAGGTCAATCACAGAATCTCTACAATCAAAAGAATTCTTGATGTTCATTGACCTGACTACGACTTACCTACTTGTACCAGTCTTACAGAGTCACCAGGAATTCCTCAGATTCTGTGTATAATGAAGTCACCTGCAATTCAAAGTGTTGCTGTTCAAGTTATGCACAGTGCCCTGGGTTGTTTCAAATCTGCTAGTTACCACTGTGGTCCAGCTCAGAGTATGGGGGATTCACATCCACCCATACCAAGATGACCTTTTGATTTGATCAGCCTTATAGCAACCAATGATATTGAATACTCAACAGATGCTATAATGTCTACAGAACCACGGTTTCTTGGTGAACAAACTGAAGTGTTCCTTGACTTGTTGCAGATGTTGGAACATCTGGATCATCACAGATGAAAAGCACAACAGCTTCTTTGTTACCGACCAAAGCCCCAGAAGATCAAGAGCATGATCCAGTCACTGGTTTACAACAAACAAAACTTCCTCACTGACTTCACTAGCCAGTCTGAGGGACTTTTCATCTCCAATCTGGATGCCATACAATGGAATCATTTCTACTACAGGCTTCTGCAGCAGTTAATCAGACCATACATCATATTGCCAGTAAGATAGACATGTCCTTAGCAGTACTCAGACGTGTGAAATGTGATCTGACCTGGTGGCCAAAGATCAGCAGTATCGAACAGGGCAGAATGCATTGACTTCCTAACTACAAACAGATATTCACTGATGAAAGCCTATCGGGATAGGGTGCAGTAATGAACGGCATCTCCATGCAGAATCACTGGAGTCCCCAAGTATCCAAATTGCTCATCAGTCAATTGGAACAAAGAGTAGTCTTCCTGGTTCTATCATCATTCAAGTCCCAGATTTCCAGCTGCCATGTACTCATTCAAATGGACAATGTAGCAGTGAAAATTTTTATATAAATAAGCAATAGGGGGTGCAAGAATTAACCCAAATGATATGGGCAGAACAATACCTCCTGTCCTTGAAAGTGGAGCACATAATATGCGTATAATGTGGAAGTGGACTGGCTCAGTCACCGAGAGATTCAAGAAGGGAAGCGGTCCCTGAAAAAGGAAATCTTCCAGACCATCATCAACCAACTAGGCACTCCAGTGGTGGACTGGTTCACTTCTTTCCAGAACCATCAGCTGAAGAGATGCTTCATGAAGGCCATGGATGCTCTGATATCAAATAGGCTAAAAGGTTTCCTCTGTGCCTTTCTGCCAATCCCAGTAATCCCAAGGTTGCTCAGAAAGATTCAGGAGCAATTGGTGGTGACCCCCTTTTGACCAAGGAGGCCAGGGTTCTCTACCCCGCATCAAATGGCCATATCCCCCCCCCCCCACGGCCCCAGACCTTCCCAATCAGAGGGATCTTCTCCAGCAGGGACTGCTTCTTCATCCCAATTCAGACAACTGGCAGCTAACCATTTAGAAGTTGAAAAGGACATCCTTTCAAATCTAGACTACAGTGCAACTGTAATAGATACCATTCTTGCTTCTAGCAGAGAATCCACAAATAAAATCTATAATTCTACGTGGACAGTTTTCATTTGTTGGTGCTGAAGGAAAGGAGTACCACCTCTTCAACAAGGTGGCCAGGATGTTAAGTTCTTACAAGATGGAGTCCAAACAGGCCTGAGATCATCCTTTCTTCACAGACAGGTAGCTTCCATAGCTTCAATAATCCCAGTTGTGGATGACTATAAATTGTCAAAACATGCTCATGTAGTTAGGTTTTTGAAAGGGGCAGCACTCAGAGACAAACTTCAAATGCATTCATTTCCAACTTTTCTACAACTACTACAGTTGCACAAGACCAAGTACTTAGAACTTCCACTTGATATCCTCAGGGTAATTTCAGGGTCTTCCTGTTGGAGAATAACTTTATTATGGTAGGGATCATTCTCCAACACAATGTTCCTTCCCTGCACCTGATGGCATGGCTCAACCAGCCCTAACACCACCTTTAGGCAGGGAAGTGTTGATAGCATGAAAACCCTCTGTGCAAAAGCCCTATGCCTCCAAGCGGACAGAATTTGTCTGCTGGTCCCAGACCCAATGTCTGGGTCTGAAACCTGTCATTTATCTGACATTTCTGAGTATTCTTCTTAAAGGGTACCAGTTTGACCACAGAGTTTACCTTGCTTTAATTTTTGCATTCCATGTACCTGTTACCCCTTGTTTTGTATTCTTGGCACTGGATTTTGAAAATATTTTTAAGAGGCCTAACTAACCTCTCCGCTGTGTTGAAATCTCTTATTCCTATTCAGAGTTTTTCTTTAGTTTTGTCACATACTGTACATAAACCTTTCAAGCTGTTGGTATTATCTGACTTGTCATTTTTGTCTTATAAGGTTGCCTTTTTGACCAGGAGGGTGGGAGAGTTATCTGCTCTCTGGATAGACTCTCCATTCACTAGATTTCGTCCTGATAAAGTGATTGTATATTCTAGCTTGAAATTTAGGCATAAGATGGTGTCCCACTTCCATGTGTCCTGGGACACTATCCTACCAGTGTTTTTCCGAAATCCTCAGTTGACAAGTAAACAATCACTCCACCCACTTGATGTTAGGAGGGCATTCCTTTTTTATTTAAGTGTACAAATTCTTTTTGACGTGGCAAAGCTGTTTCTTCCCAAATCATTTCTAAATGGGTGGGTTTTGCCATTAGGTTAGCATATGTCAGTGCTAAGGTGCCTCTTCTGCAGGTTTGTGTGTGTCAACTTTCATGACATCTTTAAGGTGGCAACCTGGTCTGCTCTGTCCATCTTTTCCAGCATTATTCCATCAATATAGGCTCCAGGAGACATACAACTGTTGGGAGAACAGTGTTGCAGTCATTATTTCAATCCCATTCTTGACTCAGTAGTGAGCTTGCTACTCTCCACTGCGGGACTGTACTGAAAACACGACAAAGTTGCACTTATCTGTAACTGTTGTTCATTGAATGTCTTCCATACCTCTCTCTCTCATTTCCCTGTTGTGGTGTACTTTCTCCCCTATGATGCTCCCCTGTGGTATTGTCTCTGCCTCCTCTCACATGACCATTTGGGTGGGAAACCAGCCTGCTCTCAAAAGCTTCTAGAAGCCTTCTGATCAGTTCTTCATTGCCAGCACATGCCTGCACAGTCAGTGTCATGTGCACCTACTTCTTTTAGGATACACCAGGTGCATGGGATATTCATGCCTTTCTATATCAATTGTTGTACTCTAGGATTTTGCCTTATTTTCAGCTCCAGGCTATGACTGATGTTCTTCTTAACCACACCCTATAATCATTTCCTCTAACAGTTTTATTCCCATGGTTGCATGGGGCTTAAGCACTTCAGAAAAAAAAGTATTTTTTCAGTTTCAGGTCACAGCTTACCTCTCTCCAAGTCATTCCTGTTCTTCAGTTTTTTTCTCCCAACCCCCATTCTTTTCAGGTATAGGCTGTTTTTTCTATTTTTTCACACCCATCAGTGCTGACAGGATTCTAAATTGACACAGGTTTTCAGTTATTGATAGTATGTCACAATTCAAGACTATGCTGTTTACCCAGCTCTTGGATTTCTTCAGCCCATCATCCTTGCAACTGGGTACTCTACAGCTATGCCTGTAGCTGCTGGACAGTTTTCTCCACATGTTGAGGTCAAATATACTGCAGTGTTTGCTGTCAGATTTTTGTTTTCCTGTCACCATCTTTTAAGATGCTATTGAAATGCTTTGGTACTTAGCCGCTGCCAAACCAACTTGTTTTGCATCCTCCATTCTGGTTCAATCACCAAACTCAGTTTCTGTTTAAAAAGAAGAAGAAGCCCTCCATCCAGTGGTGGGATTCAGCAGGTTCGCACCACTTCGGCAGAACCGGTTGTTAAAATGGTGCTTGTAAACAACCAGTTGTTAAATTATTTGAATCCTACCATCGGAACCGGTTGTTAAATTATTTGAATCCCACCACTGCCTCCATCCCTAAAATCTGTTGCATGCTTCCTGTTTCAGCAAGCAGGAATTGCCACCCAGGTTTGGCATTCTTTGAACAAAAGCATTCTGGAGCCTTAGGGCATTTAAAATTGTGATATTTACAAATATGCAAGTAGAAAATAAACAAAAGATGTTCCCTAGGACAACTTCCTTGTAATAGGTCCATGTAGAGATGTCATCCCACAACACTTCAGCCAACTCCCAGCTTTGTTCAAAACCACTGGGCTGTTTCTCCAACCCTATATACACATGGCACTTCTCAGATGGAGGTGGAGTCATTTATCAAGCGCTGAAGTTTTGGGCCTTTTCCATTTTGTGTGATTTTATTTTTAAGTGAAGATTCTAGTGGTATATCTAAACAATGCAAACAGCAGTTTCAAATCAAGGTAACCGGCCTAGGTCTGCTGTTGTATTTCTATTGTACTGTATTGGTCCTTCCTCTGATGACAAAACATGGGCTGCTTCTCCACACGCAACGGCTAAGCAAATCCACTTTCACTAAAACATTTACCTTCTCCTCATGGCAGCAAGAATTATGAAGAAAACCTAACTTTGCAGGCATAGATATATGGAGCTCACTCATTCACCTAGCTAAGGGGAATACAACAATTCCCCATCAAGTGACCTTTCACGTCACCCAACCCTTTAATAAACTACAGAAGTATGAAAATGACATTTTTGCGGAACTCCCGCTCTAAACAGGAAAGATTGGAATCAGTATGCCTTGAACATTTTCAAACATGAACAGACCAACCAAAATAAAGGATTAAGTATACATTTACTAATGCTAGAATTCCAAGTTGTTTCAAAGTTACAAACTATACACTTAGTGCTTTCTACCCATACCAGAGACTTTCAAATAAGGTTATAGAGATGCTACTGATGTACAAGTCAGCTTTGAAAGAGATAAGAATTGTGGTCTGCCACCAGGACGTTGCCAAGCATGAACTTTGTAGTGTTTTCTTTTCATGACAATCTCTTGATGAATGATCAAGATTTACAAGACATGTTTCAAATTTCAGTTTATGAGATAATATTAATGGGTAATGCATTTCCCACCCGTTTTTGCAATAAAATTTGACTTTGTATGGGTTTTTTACCCATTATGATGTAAGATACTGCATTATGGACAAGGACTTAAGCCACACTACATTAGTAATGAAACAGTAGCATATAAAGTTGACATGGAAGTAATTTATGCACCAATGAAGAGGTCAGTTTTATTAATTGGATTTCTTTTTCATTTGTCACACACGATGAATGCTTATACAATGAAGAAAGCCAAACAATCGCTGGAAGCAATTGACAAAGATCAACTGATATTTTTGTACCCTCCATAACATGTATAGTTTCTTGCTTTTTGCATCTCTTCTGCTTAATTTCACTGCTACTTGTAAAACTCCGTGTCAAGATTGTCACATTTTAAATACAGGTAAGTTGCTTGAAGTACATTATATACACATACAGAAAAATACAAGACTAGTTGCTTTCCACAATATTTAATTTATATGCTATGGTAACTATATGTAACTTGTAAAGACAGCTTTAGGGGTTCGAGAAACTGTTACTTGCTCTATAATAGTTTGGTCCAATATATTTTAATGTAGTGGTTATTTGCTCCCTCCTTTAACATGACAACGTAATACAACATACAATACATGCACAATCATTCACCTGTGAACAAATGAATAAAAAGACACTCAAGGTAACATATGTACACCCAGAGGCTCAACCAACCATACACAACTAAATAAGGCTATTTTTACAGCTATGCAGCATAAATGGTCAACACTGCTGTTCTAAAGTGAGCACCATAGATACACATTTGTATATAAGAACAAAGGAAACAAAAAGTACACCTGGGTTAGTCAAAAGGTGCCATTCCAAGGCTGTACACAGTGTGGAAAGAATATTTACAATACTTTAAAATAAAAAGCTGCAAAGTTTATTGCCAATGCCCTTTATAAACTTTCTCCTGTTTTTTAATAGATGCTCTGTTCACCACCATCCATGAACTATCCATATTTCTGGTCTTTTATGCTCAAGGAAATTTCAAGCAAATATGTTCTATGGCTTCGCCCACACATCTGTGTCTGTAGTTTTCAACTGTTGATACCATACTGGTATAGCACAGTAGGCTGTTTTTAAACTTAACTGCAACAGCTTAAAAAAAACCCTAAAGGTTTTAAGCACAATGTTTCATTTATGACTTGCTGTATTTGGGAAGAAAAATATAGGCTAATATAGGCTAATAATTAAAATATTCTGTACTTGGAAATAAATTGTGCTAAATGTAATGAATTTTTGAGAGCATGCCCTGTCAATAGCAAGGCTTTGGTTAGTGGAAACAATAAATTATAACCAGATATAACAGTTCTTTGGTGCTCTGCAGACTATTATGTAAATGAAATGGATTGTACTTGACCATTCTGCTAGCATTAAGATACTAAAGTATGTAAACTGTCTCAGACACCAGTGCCTGTCTGGGATTTTGCTACATAACACCATCAATACTTACCAACATTGTTTTGAAGACACAGCACACAATGGCATGAAAAAATAACATTTTTGCCCTTCCCAAAATTAGGAATCTGCAATATATTTTATTCTAGATAAAAGTTCAAAAAAGTTCATCTTGTCAAAAGTATCTTTCGTACAGAAAAATGCCACCTTGTTCATTTGCTAACATTTCAATAGCAAGGGATTTTTAAAAAATGCTAACAGCAGTGAAGAATGTAGAAGGAAATTGATCCATACCAGCTTTTTATTATTTGACTTGATTTGGAGAGTTATTGAAGGAAATTCAGCAAGGGAACTACTTTATATTCAGCAAACTAAATTTGCTATTACAAGACTATCTTGAAATGTGCATAATTTTATTCCGTGTTGTATTTTGAAATATTAGATGTTAGATTTCTACAAGGCATACTCTATTCCAAATGCAGTAATTGTTTCCACTTCCATCAAGTTCATTTAAAACATCTGATTAAGACACCTACATTGTGTACTATGAACAACTTTACATGGAGGTAATCGCCAGCTCTCATAACTGTCCATGGTGTGCATGGCAGCAATATTAAAACAGCTGAGACACTTGATTAACTGTTAAAGTAATAAGCACTCTATAAAGCTTCCATTAATATTGAAAACAGACTGTGAATATTAATGGATAGGGTAGAGGACATTTTCAGAAGATATCAACTTGGTTAAGCCTTCTAATTCATCTTTATGGCCAGTTATTATACAGGAATGGGTTTATTAGAACAAATCTCTCCCCAACTATATACCTTGGTCCATTTTAAATTGCTTGTACTGTACCTAATTGCCATGTTTATGTGTACTGTTAATGAATGACTTTTCCCTTTGATTGTAAAAAGCTCCAGATGATTATAATCTTCCTTATATAGTTTTTAAAAGATTGTCTGCATGTAACAATATTTCTGTGGAGAAAAGCTGCCTTAACAAAAAAGAGTGTTTTAAATCTTTCCTGTACCAAAACAAGATCTTTAGTTCTGCAACCACTTATTTCAGCTTAAAACAAAGATGTGGGATTAAAATCATAATTCAAGACACCTTTTCATTGTAGGTTTGCTTTGTACAAGCCTTGGAAATCTGAAAATTCCCAAGAATTTTCAGCATTAAAACATTATTGCTTTGGTTTTGTTGCAAACACACAGAATTATGCCACATCTAGATATAACAGTTTAGAACAAGATTGGACATTTCACTTAGAAACAAAAGCTCTCCCGCTCTAGCTTTTATGTGCAGAATATGAAACTAAGTGCTTCACTTGCACTGGATGAGGATACAAACTGTAATCCAGAATTTCATATTAAAATTATAATGTTAAAAAAACACAATAGCCTGGTCTGTTGGGAACAAAAAAAGTGTTGGCTAGCTGCATGCAAAAAAAATCATGCATTGGAATATCAAGCAAACTAAAACATAATAAATTACTGCTCAAAGCTCACTTTAAAATATTAAGACAATGGCAATGAAGGGTTTCAGTGAAATAAAGTATTCACAGTTCTGAAAAGGAAGATTGGTGATGTCAAGTAGAATGGGTTAAGTCTGGTTATTATCAAACGACATGACAGCAAGTAGTCTGACCAGAGGTACACAACAATCCCTCCTTCGGGTTTCGCTGAATATTCACAGATATTGTTTTTTCACACAGAGGTAGTTGTAACACATTATTTTTCAAGTTCTTGCTTTTTATTCGTTCCAATTCATTTGTTGTATCTGACATTTGGTCAGAAAAGAATTTTATGCTGCCCAAAGATGAAGCTGGATTTACACCCCCAGAAGAACTTATGCACATTTTCCATGTTGATTTCTCCTGCACCTTAACACTGGAAAATGATATGGTGTTTTGTGGATCAATAATGTATTTAGTACTGTTGTGAATCTGTGAACCTAAGCAGAGACTCATCAATTTGAGGCTTTCAACAAGGTTACCAGCACTTCTTGAGGACAACTGCATTGAATTACCAGATCCAGCACACCGACGTGTAGAACCTGAATTGTTATTCGTGCTTCCTCCAGAGCTACCAGAAGGACTTCCACCCCCTTTATTGTTATCACCAGGGCTTGCTTTGTCTAAACCTCCATTTCCACTGTTAGGTTTGCTTTGTCCACTGCCATCTCCCTGACTGCCAGGGGGACCTTCACTACTATCCCGTCTATGCCAGGAATACGTAAATCCACTGTCTTTGTCGAGACGTCGCCTACTTTCTGAATCATCATCACTTGTTTCTGAGCTACTGCAGCTAGATCCCCGTCCCTGACTTTTCCTTCTGTGGTAACGTTTGTGTACAGTGCTGGGTGAGGCAATATTCATTTTTAGCCTGCTAAGTTTTGGAGGCAAATTCTCATCCATATCAAACTCATCATCAGATTCTCCTTCTTCAAAGATCTGATTGAGCACTGGAGCACTCTTCCGGGAAGTAAGACGATTTGTAACTGAAGGCTTCCGGCGTAGGACAACTTGTGTTGAAAGAGAAACAGGTTTTTTATCTTCTTCATCCTCCTCCTCATCTTCTTCTACTCTAAATAAGCACTTCCGACCACTAGTTGTAGGTTTTAAGCTTACTGAAGGGACAACAGAAAGTGCTGGGCCTGCTAATTCAGGAATATCTTCTTTCTTTGTGGAATCACTAAGTGCCTTATTCCTGTGACCATTAAGAACATTTTCAGCACTACGAGCTGGAGACTGAGGAACGGTTCCATGGGACAGAGGAGATGCTGTAAGGTCATCTTCAAGATCTTGCGGAACATCAATTTTTGTTGGCCATGATTGCCTGCAGCAAGTATAAAGTTAAAAAAAAGGCAATTTTACTGAAAGTCTAAAGCTTAAAGAAAGGCATTACAAGGAGTAAAAAGGCATTACAACAAGTGCAAGGTAAGAAAACTTAATAGTTACAACTAAAACTTTTATTAAAAAATCTACCATGGAGGAAAAGAACTCTCCCTGCCCCCCAACCCCAACTGCTGAACGGCAAATTGTGCTGAAGACAGTTTCATGAATCCTATGGAAATAACTAAGAAATGTAAGTGGGCAGAACCAGGCTTCAAAATTTTAATCTTGTTCTTTCTATTATGTAAAGTGTTAAAATGGATATTAATTTACAGATAAGGCCAAACATAAAAATCTGCTAAAATCGCAATAATTTAAATTTTAACCAGTCTCTTAAACATAAGCTTAAACGTGGAAATACTTCCTGACTTTTAGATAAAGGGAGATTGACTCACTGCTGCTTTGGAAGTAACCTGTTTAAAATCTGAAGATGCAAAGTTAGAAGAACAGTATTACCCTAAACACAGTGCACCCTTCTAAGTTCATTCTCTTCAATGGACTTTGAATGATGCAACATTCAAGATGTATGGTATCTCCATCCTGAATTTTTGAAATATTATCAAAGGCAAATTCTGAAACTTTTACTGTCAACTTCTACCACTTGCTCCAACCTTTCATAGATGTAATCAAGGGTCACAAGAACATGCCTTCAGCAGGCACAACTCAAGGGTCACAAGAACAAAGAAGCAAGTACAGAAGTTATCAACACTGGGGGTCTTCAGCAAGATTACTTAACATGCTAAGTAGCATGTATTTCAACACTGCTGAAATCTCCAGTTCTTCCTTTGTTATACCTTTGCCACCTATAGAAAAGGCCTTTCTGCCTTTTCTAACTGGCTTCCTGTATCTCAGCTTTATTTTGAAATAGATATAAAATTGCATATTGTACTTCATTGACATATTAAACACTTCTGAAATGACCTATTATGTGTACTTGCGCATCCTATTTCTGTGTATATTTTGGGGGCAAGTCGCGCTCAGTTAAATGTGACTTGCTTCCCAGTGTACATAGGACTGCAATCTTAGGACATAGGTGGCTTTGATACTGAGTTGGGCAAAGCCAGTTCACCTGTAGTTATATTTAAGCTTTCATTCTCTGTACTTTTGTTAAGAACTCTACTTAAGAACATAAGAACAAGTCAGCTGGATCAGACCAGAGTCCATCTAGTCCAGATCTCTGCTACTCGCAGTGGCCCACCAGGTGCCTTTGGGAGCTCACATGCAGGATATGAAAGCAATGGCCTTCTGTGGCTGTTGCTCCCGAGCACCTGGTCTGTTAAGGCATTTGCAATCTCAGATCAAAGAGGATCAAGATTGGTAGCCATAAATCGACTTCTCCTCCATAAATCTGTCCAAGCCCCTTTGAAAGCTATCCAGGTTAGTGCCCATCACCACCTCCTGTGGCAGCATATTCCAAATACCAATCACATGTTGCGTGAAGAAGTGTTTCCTTTTATTAGTCCTAATTCTTCCCCCCAGCATTTTCAATGAATGCCACCTGGTTCTAGTATTGTGAGAAAGAGAGAAAAATTTTTCTCTGTCAACATTTTCTACCCCATGCATAATTTTATAGACTTCAATCATATCCCCCCTTAGCTATCTCCTCTCCAAACTAAAGAGTCCCAAACGCTGCAGCCTCTCCTCATACGGAAGGTGCTCCAGTCCCTCAATCATCCTTGTTGCCCTTCTCTGCACTTTTTCTATCTCCTCAATATCCTTTTTGAGATGCGGTGACCAGAACTGGACACAGTCCTCCAAGTGCGGTTGCACCACTGCTTTATATAAGGGCATGACAATCTTTGCAGTTTTATTCTCAATTCCTTTCCTAATTATCCCCAGCATAGAGTTTGCCTTTTTCACAGCTGCTTCTTCCCTGTCCTCAGCTTTAGACAAACAAATAGCAGTGGAATAGAAATAGAAATAGACACGTTTTTTACCTCCGCAAATCACATTCAGTTTGGCCCCTAGAGTATTTTTTAAGTAAGCTTTCTTGCCTTTTGTATCCTTTACCACAGGGTATTTTAAAACACACACACACTTGCATCTTTCTGGACTTGTTTGTGCTCTTTGTAATTTTAAGTACACATTTTATTTTGGCCTCTAAACAACAGTTTTTCTGACACTTCTCCAACCTGTATATTTCAGCTTCTTTTTAGCTAATCTAGTTTTGAAATCAAACATAGGTGTGTTGGACTTCTAAGTAATTTTTCACTCCCATGTTATTTCATTTCTTCCATTTTCTACTGCCTTATCCTCAAGACAGCTTACAACAATACAGTTGAAACTTTACTACACATATTTTGCTATAGTGGCTTCACTTTTTCTGTATCTCCCTCCTCTCAGGAATCCTCACTGCTTGAGGATTTATAGTAGTCTGACTGGGTTAGATCTACCCCTCTTCCTTGCAGCTTCTCTGGGCCAGGAGGAGCCACCTCCCTCCCCTGCTGGATCCTGGAATGGGCTCCCTCAATGAAGAGGTGTATTGCTGGATTTAATTTCAACTTCTGTTAAGGCCAGGGCCCCTTGCTGCATAAGGAAAGGCAAATTCTGCCCTCATCATGCTCTTTATAAAATCAGCTAAGTTAATAGTTGATGAAAAGGAACCAGAGTTGCAGGGGTTACCCAATTTAAGATCTTGCTCCATCTCCTCGTTCCTGAGACTCAGTGGAGTTGCTGCAGAAGCTCCTTGGCCCAATTCAGGCTGAGGATTGCTGGATACTGTCCCTGGCTGCTGAGCTGGAATGGGAGCCATCTTTCCCTCGCTTGTCTTTTTGGTGCACTTTGAGCCAAAATAAGAAGGCATCGCACCTGGCTCTCCCAAGGTTGGAGCAGCCCATTTCTGGGTTGTGCCAACCTGAGTGTTCTGTAAGGCCACCACTGCTATTGGGGCCTCCATTTCTCCTCCCAGTAGAAAGCCATTGTCCAAAGCAACTTTTTACATGCTGCAGTCTACCAGGCACTTTGCTGAGGTGTAGCTCTGAGGAGACTACAGGAGCAGCCAACCCACTATGGAGGCTCTCCTTCTCCCCAACCTTGTCACACAAAATAGGAGCAGGCAGCGAGAAAAGCCAAAGGAAGATGAATAGATCAGGACTTAGAAGTCAAAGAAACAGATAAGAGCAGAATTATTAGAAATGAAATAGCACAGGCAACTAGCTACTGCTCTCCCCTGAGGCAGGAAAAGAATTGAGGATCTCTGAGTAACTGCCACAGAACAGAGGAAATAAAAAGTTATTGCTCCTGCCTCCCTGGTAAGTAGTGGAAATTACTCTGAAAAATGTCCTCCAGCTCAGAGGGTGAACAAAGTATGAGTAAAGTTCCTCTACACAAGGAAAACAACCAAAACACCTTTGAACAAAGGTGCTATATGCAAGATGCATCCTGAGGAAACACAAAATATGGTACCTTAAAAAAACTTATGCAGGAGGCATTTCCTGAGCTCTATCACACCTATTGTTAGTACTGGGATATCTCTTCTTTAGCCCTTGCGCAGACAGAAGAATTCTGTGCACTCATAAAATGGTTACTTAGGCATCACCTTTTTTTGTGTGATATCCAAACTGTGGATTGATGATTACAATGAAGTATAGCAATATGAGCATCACAACAAAGTTGGACAAAGAAAAACAAAAGAATGATTCCCCATAAAGATTCAGCTCTTCGGCTCTGCTGTCTAGAGACTACAGCTTATTACCTTTGGCAGAAGACATCAATGCCTACCACAATCAGAAAGCTTTCAAGATAATAACTTTTCATTACTCTAGAAGAAATGAAATGCTTTATGATATAAAATTCTTATTGGATTTAAGGCAGGTTTTCTAGGGCTGTGTGCAGACATGGTCACAGAGGTAGATCTTGCCCATTTCTAATGTTTGTCCTTTAGCATCTTCAAAGGTGTAACACACAGAGAAGTTTGTTACACACCTGTGTCCAAGTGAGAATGTTAGGAACGATATCTACTAGACCACAACTCCACAACCTGGAAGGCTCCACAACAACCAGTTAGAATCCACCTATGGGAAGCTTTTTTTGACAATACATTTAAAATTATAATGATTTTAAACTTGAATTCTAAGCAAGTGCATTTTTTAAGAATTTAGGAAATTTAAAACTTTATTAACTCCACATTAAGATCTGGGCAACTAATTCTCACCTAGATTGGGCTTTGATATTGCTTAGGACTTGCTAGTTGGATCTAGTTTTGTATTTCTTTCTCTTGTTTCTCTCATAGAATCAGCTCTGCTAGTTCCATAAGGGGAAATTAGGTAGCAATTGATGTGATTGTATTTGTTTAGTTTCAAGGACCCTGAGGGGAAAGAGAATTGAGATGGAACTACAGTAAGACATGTTTTCCTGGGAAACTGGACATGAGGCCAAAAGCAAAACTTTACAAGACTTCTCAAAATAAGATTAAAGAGTGCCTAAAAACAGAAAATAGTTTTTTTTAGACAGATTTGATAAATTAAACTTTTGAAGCCTATTAAGAACTAGGTAGCCTAGTCTTGGCAAGTTCAATTGCTCATTATTAGAATATATATGAAGGGAAATATATCCCAAGAAATGCCAAGCAGATGTTTTTGGATCCATAGTAATTTAGCATGAGTTTATGCCTCCAATAGTTGTTTCCCAACTGATATATACATATATGTGTCTGGAATAAAAGGCAAACTATACAGTTAAAAGGCTATCTATGAAAGACAGTTCTTTTATTCTGCTGACTTAGTCATGTCAGAACTTATCTAGCACATGGATTGCGGACTTTGATGGTGAAAGATTAGAGCCTTGTATTTTGCAGAATTTTAGATTGGGAGGGTTGCCCTCCCTAGGATTGGCCTTTCACTGCAGGAGAGGAAACTGGAGGAGAGAGGTCCATCACTTAGCTGCCTAGATCTTTGCAAAAATTTTGCCTTGAAAGGAGTTTGTCCCTTCTCCCCGCCTTCCAGTTTTTTCAAGCTGGCATGCCTTTGGAAACTGTCCCAAACTTTCTTCAGTTGTATACATTCCCACTTGGGTCTTCCTCTTCAATCTGGGAGGCAGACAAATGCCTTCAATACACTCTATAAAACAGCGGCAGAAAGAGACATTTGTATTTATAACATATATAAATCCTACTTTTTCTTACACTAAATAATTAAAAAGAGGAACATTTATAAAGTGCTTATAAAACCAAGTTAAAACCACTTGAGCAAGCAAACAAAAAAAGCCATTAAACACAGGTTAGGAGGAAGAGGGCAATAAGGGAATGCCCACTGCTTAGAGGAGCCACAGCTAAGCTATCCCACCATTAGAAACAAAAAATGCTAGATAAGATGAATTATTTTTATTTTTATTTTTTTTATTATTGTGTGGCTGGCCTACTATTATCAGCATATCAATTTCTTGTAGCAAAGTTAGAATAATTGCAATGCTGAAATCTAAAAAAGTATATGATGTTAGCTTACTCTACTATGGTGTCTCGATCCGCAATATCTCCTGGTAGAACCATTAGCTGCTTATTATGCTATTTGTGTTCTTCTTCAGTAAAGATTTTTATATGTTCAGAGAACTAGAGGGAGATGTTTATACTTTGTTGCTGGTGATGGGTCAACTCCCTTGTAGCCAAGGATGGTTTTCAATCTCTTCCAAGGATGCCCTTCGTTTTGGATCTCTTTGCAACATACGTGTAATTAGACTAGGAAAAAGAGAACTCTGTAAGCACATTCGCATAATGGCCTGGTAGGAGCAGGCACCCCCTCTTCCCCTCAAGAAGCTGCTTTTCCCAGGACATATCTCAGGGCTACCCTAATGCAAACTCCTCTTCTAAATTTGTCCTGCCAAAGTTTTTACATTTTATTTAAGTAGTACTAAAAGTCCATCCATATTAAGATACATATTTAAGATCAGTGAGCATCAACCAGATCTTCTCTCCATTTATTATAGAGCTAAAAGGAGAATTAAAAGGGGACCATTGGTGGCAGTAAAAGCATACACATGAAGAGAACAAAATTAATAACCCATTCCCCCATGACATTTTCGCTGACATAAGTACTCTCATAAAAATGCTATCTGCCACACTGGAGCCGGGGGAGGGAACTGGAGGTGAGTGGATATGTACAAGTTTTCTTCTGCACAGCAAACTGGAGATCCTATACATGAAATTTGTTTTTATTAGTTCCCTCTCTGATCCTCTGGTGCTCCTTACAACATACGCATTGCAAAGAGCAGCATAAGAACAAGCAATGGACAAGACATACAGTGAAGAGGAAAGAGCCAAAATAAAATGACAATGTGCCAGCATTAAAAGCTCTTTGGTGCAAGCACTTTTAAGCAAATATAAGCATCCTTTTGTTTACCATCCCACTTCAGGGAAACAGAAAGTGAGACTAAATGCCAAGAATGTGCCCAGTCATAGAAAAAGCAATTAGAATTAAAGTAAATCCAACACTGCACTTAAGCAGCAAATTAATTTTTTTTCATTACAAACATATTCCACAGGTCTCTATTTTAGCAGAATTTTGGTTTTTAAGTTCTACAGTCTTGTCTTTTGTACTCAAGAATTTAACAAATGGCTATTCCAAAGACAAGTTATACAGAAAATGGTTCAATAAAAGAACATCATTATGGAGTTATTCAACTGCCAGCTTTAAAGGAATGCTTTATGTTAACAAGAGAGACCAAGAGTTCTAATGTGACGGAAAAGGCTGAATAAAATCTCTCAGCAACTGCATTTTCTCTTGAGCAATGAGAATGGGAGGTAAGACAAGAGAGGCACTCCTAGTAATGGCTTCGGAAAAATGCTCAATGTATCTATATATAGGTCTCATTCATTCATGAAAGCAGACATATGCAATTTCACTACATATTTCCCATTTGGCCCATCTTATCACAACTTAGACAAGCTTTCGTCTTCTGTACAGGCAGCTACTTAATGACTGGAGCTATGGAGATGTTTACTTTTCTTTTAAACAAGCAAACATCTTTCCAATAATGGGAATGGAATCACTGATAGAATTGGATTTTAAATTTCTTGGTGAGCAGTCCTATAAAATTTTACTTTACCTCTTTTTACATTCTTTTTGACACACGAGATGGCACTGTGTATTTCCCAGTCCATGATCGGCATTGTCAACGCTTTCCACTGTCATTTGTTTCTTGGAATGGCGTTGTCCACAAAACCAACATGTACAGGGATAACTCCCAAGCTCCATATATCTGCAAAAATAATCAATTCTTTTAAAACTGGCACAGAAAAAAATAGCTATTTTTAGTCTATAGTAGAATTCAAACCAATGTTTCTTAATAAAACTGGAAGGTTAATGCCACCAATAGCAATTCAATGAGATTGTACTTTTAGAGTGAAAATCTGTTACTATAAGGGAAAAGGCATCACAATTTCACTTCCCAGGAGAAACAGAGGCAAAAAATATTGCCTCAGTACAACAATTAATAAAGTAGTACCTGCCCCCCAAATTTTACTCAAGTAGCTACTTTATAATTACAGATTCATTAGAAACAATGGGTGAATCTAACCATCTTCCCAGTAGCTTTCCTCCAGCCTAAAAGTAGCCTTCTTCCAATTTAAGTGGCTCTTCCTTCAACAGAAAAGCCACCTCAGTTGGAGGAAGACTTTTTAGATTGGAGGAAGGGTTCAAACTCGAGTCAAAAGGAGAGATGGAACACAAATATCTGAATAAAACCCAAAAAGGAAACTCTTAACAAAGCTTCTAGTCAGTGGAAGAGTAGAAGGTTACAGGATTGAAATCTAAGCTCAGTTTATTTCATTTTGCAGTCTGAGGCTTTTCCCACTGCCTAAAACACACGAGAAACAATACCGATTAATTGTAGTTTATGTAGGATAGAATGTAGGACATCCAGTAACTATGGCTAAGGTCCTATTGAGTCAGGATCTGGCTTACGACAGGACACAGATTACTCAACTAACTGTAGCCTTTGAGTGATAGAAAGCTGGACATGTGTAACACTCTGGCTTTGTTACCTGGCAAACAATTCCACTCAGGCTAAGTAGAGAAAGGAGCTAAAATAAGCATTTGTCAAACAAACTAAGACCTAAGTGAAGATTTGTCAGAATGGATTCCTTGGTTTTAAAAAAAACAAGGTTATGATCTTACAGAATGAGGTCTGTTCATTACCCCGTGACAGCTTCAGTGCATGCTGAGGTGTTCACACAGGTAACAGAGCATCCACAGAGCAGACCTGTGTACAATTTTCTCCATTCGCTGCCTTTTTCTCTGCTGTGTCACTGGAATTTTTTTTTAAAGCATTTATTATTGTGCTTTTACCACAATAACAATCTATTGCCACAATCTGCCAGTTCCTCTAAATTCATAGCGTTTCTATTTGAAACAAAAAAACCTCTAGTCACTTACTCTTAACGAATGAGTTTCTACTAATTCAAAGGAGTTAGCAGATTATAGCATTTACTGATTTTTTAAAAAGCTTTCTGGTGATGTATGTGGGGAAAATGGTGGCCATGGGAACTGAGGGAAAGAAAATGGGACTGATATGAACAGGACCTCCTAAAATATGCATCTTGTCCAAATGGATTGCTAAATACACTTAGACTACATTCTTTCCAGAATGATCACACCAAAACAGTACCTACCAAGGATAGGGAAAAACTGGAAAATGGACAGGCAGATGATGATGTACGGTTGCTCTAGCTGCAGTTTGGAAGTCGAGGAGAAAACCTCAGTATGAATTCAACCTAGACCTAAGCCTTTTATGTGGTGACTTGAACTGGCATAAATAGTGTTTTGTATCTTGGTGCAGAAATTTTTTCCAGGACAGATAAACATAACCTCCATATTTTCTGAACAAGCTTATTCTAAACCTTTGCTATGTGCATGCAAAACATGTGATATCCTGCAACACAAAAATGTTTATCTCTGTTGGTTGCAAATTTGTATACTGGAACATGAATACTGTTTACTAACCACACTCTGTCCTAATTGTTATAAAAATGCAGATGTTCTGGCTTAATCCTGGTTGTTCACTGGCAACACCTTCCCATGCCCTCTGGAGCAGGCAATGAAATGAGAACTGCTTAAATATTACTTCTTTAAAATGCAACTTTCTATAGTTAATAACCTGGGAAAGGTTAAGGTTTCAGTCTGTTTAAAGAAGCAAAAAGTGCTAAGGAAAAGAGTAACAGATTAGAGGAAAATACAAGCTGTGTTGTTTGTTCCCTGCTACAAATCCATAAATAAAATAAAAATTAGGTGACGTTCTCAAAAACTACTCCTGAACTATCTTATTCAGGAAGCTCTAATTATAATTTTGTGAATTCCTTACACTAGATTTTTACTGTATTCATTAACACTAATACTTTAAAAAAATACCGCATCTATTTTCATGAAAAAATTAACTAGCACCATGAGAAAAATTACTGCTTGCAAAGATCTAAGAATTTGTTCCCTTAAAAATTGGGAGTTGGCATGCAAAATATTTTAAATAGAAAGTTCTGAATGAATACTAAAAGGGAACTGGAAAAGACACTGTAATTTTTAAAAGATAAGTTTTGCATTTTAAAACAGGACTTCATTCTTACAGAACAGAAGGATATTAGTATAACATGGAATTTGGACAAGATCTTATTTATTATTTCAAGTGTTCTTGGTTAATACCTGCAAACCTTCAGGGCTGCTGGAAACACTGATTGAGAAAGAGTTATTTAAGCAGGATTCTCAGAACCATGACAACCAGCAGCGTACATGTAACTTCCTTACATAACACTGAGTCACTGCCATGGAAACCAAGCTACGTCACAAACTGCCCATTCCATGCTTGTCTCAAATCCAGTAAGCATAGAGCAACAAAATTTGCATTACATTTAAAAATGTTATTCAATGTCTTCTCATCCAAAATAAAATGTGAACGTTTTTAGCCCACAGTGAAAGACTAAGTCATTTATAACCTGTTATTTACTGGACCACATCACAGAGGTTATTAATTGGCTAGAATTCCCACTGCATTCAAAGTTGAGAACATCATAGCAGAAAAATGCCTTCTCAGTTTCCAAGTCCTTAAAATGAAACATAGAAGGCAGCCACATAATCTCATTATCCCATCAGCAGCAGAAGTGAACAGGAGCTGGCATATAATATTTCAATACAATAAAATGCAATATTTTTTGCAAGATATTTTTGGAACAACTCTAGAAAAATATTTTTCCTCAGAGGAATACACCTGCAAAAACAATCTAATGGAGTGAAAAGTTCACTGGGATTTCTGCAGGAGAGATCTGAAAACAAAATAACACATTTGGGATTGCCCTAATTCACAGACTTTTCCTGTGAATCCACATTTATTTCTCCCGAGACTGTGCAAAACGGTACTATATCAGATGCAATCCCTAGCCTATGATACATCCTGGAATGTCTAGCATAGTTTATATATTAACCAAGTAGTCCATCATTAGGTATCACTTCTAGTTGGGGCACACCAAACACCAGAAAAATAAATACTTCATTTCCATTTTTTCTACTATGTTCTCTCAGCATGTGTAATGCAATACTATCAGGAACACTTTTACTAACGTACAAAATTGATTAACAGATGAAAGAACTGAGAGGGCGGAAGTGGGGCGGTAGGGGAAATTTAATTCCATTTCTATAAAATTTATAAAGAGAACTCATGCGCATCATGTGAAAGTGGAGAGAAACTGCCATGCATGTAAGAGGCCTGCAATCCTGCATTTGTAGGATCAGCCTATCAACTGCCACAATACAACAAAATAGGGCAGACACACTATAAAGGAAGCAAGTGATGGATGGTGGAATTTGCTTGGTATTGCTATGAATTTCATGGTAGTAGCTTGGGCTTGAAGTGCATCCCTTCCATGAATGTTGTGTAGCACTGGTAATGTAAAGTTATCCAATTGCTTTTAATCAACTTACTCCTTCAAACTATGACTCCCAACCTCTTTTGACTATGCTAATAATGGGTGTTATGGAACTATTTCCTTCTATATAATCTCCGTGATATGTGAAGAACCTGCCTTTGTCTCGTCCCTGAATCAATCCTCATCCTCAGGGCTTCAGTGGATGGCCCTAGGTTCTAGGTATATTATGACAAGAGGTAGAAAAAGCTTCTCCCCTGCCCACTCTCCATAGTGTGCATGGGATTTCATAGAACTCCTCTACCATGTCATCCCTTACTAGACTTTTTAAAAGCCAACTCAGTCTAATCATCATTACTTTTATGTCTAACAGCTTTTTTGGCAACCCAATAAATCCTGCTATGTTTTCTATACAGCATCAAGAATCAGTAAGAACAAAGATAAAGACTGAGACTATGGCATTTAGATGTGGAATAAATAAATGAGAATGAGCCTGCTTTTATACAGGGCTTTTAGGTAATCCCATTCCCTCCTCCACAATTTAAATCGTAACTGTTCTGAATTTATTTATTTGGAGGCTTAAATCCTCTTCAAATCTTGTATTTCTCATTAAACTATCATGTATTCACATAGCTCCAAAGATTTCCTTCTAACCAAGGTCTTCAATCTTAGTTCCATGTAATATGGAAGGAGTGAGAGGAGTACATGAATCCAAAAGCTTTGTTCTCAGTATAAATAAACTAGAAAGGTCTGAAGATCATCAAGTTTCATCTCACCAAATTGTCAAGTACATTTAGGAAACATCTCTTTCCACACACTACCATCTCAAATGTTCTTTATTTTCTCACTGTGTTCTTTCATTCTTTCCTGTCCATTCCTCCTTCCTGGTTTGGAAAATGACTGGTTGCAGCAGAGGATTTCCTTGTCTCAACTATTGCTGCAGATGCCTTTCGGACCACAAATTAATGTCATCTTACCCGTCCCCTGTCAAACTAAGAAATTAGCAACACAAAAAATCCAAAACATCAAGAGAGCTACTAACAAAGCAAATACAACTTTACATGCAGTTATAGCAATTTTGACTCTACATGGAAGCACATTCTATCTAAGCTTCTATGGAAGCAAATTCTATCTAAGTTTATAAGAGCTCATCTCTTTCTCATTGGTTGCATAGATTGTCCATATCCACAAACTTCTGCTAAAACCAATCTACAAGCCACCTTCTAGCAAAGATTTTCATAGAGCAGAACAGTTAATTTATCTTAGCTCCCCAGGCTCCCTAACCTATTCTGTCACGGCTCCTTTATTTAAGTGGACAAATTATTTAAGTTCTAAGACATAATTTCAGTTTTTTCACTTCAGTCTCGTACTGTAAGCCATGCATTCATGAAATGTTGGATTTTTCTTGGCATTCCTCTTCACACCTGCCTCATTTTGGACCCTGGAAAGATGATTTCTCAGGACGCACCCACATCAAGGAATACCTGCAGCAGGTAAAGCGTCATGAAGGGAGAAAAAAGGTAGTGAATTACCTCCTTTGATCTTGTTTCTACAATTCTGCTAATGGAAGAGAAAGGAAGGGCTGGTCTATTCTACATAACATACTGCAAAAAAAGTTGATATGATACTTTTTTTCAAGTAAAATGGTGCAGCCTCTTGCAGTACTAATGTTACCAATTTAGCTATAGAAATAATGACAGTGCCCAGGGTCTACAGAATTGCATTTAGGATTTCTAATTCTTTACCTTTATTTTAAACTAGACCTAACTTTTGCATTTTAACAACAGCTATACTTAATTGCTGCCCGGAGGAAAGGAGAGAATGAGACTGGAGGGTAGCGGAAAGACAACACAGACAATCCACCTTGTATGAAATAAATTTTGGTCACAGTCCGTTTATTGGTGCATACTGGCTGAAGGAAGCAGTGGCACAACATAGGATGGGATCCAGCACTGGGCAGTACTATTCCATGTCCCTCTGCAATAACCTTCCTTCCCAGCCACCTGATGGATGTGGGGGGAGAAAACCAACACCCAGTGCAAGCAGCAAGATAGTGGGAGCCATCTGCGCGGGCTCCCGGGTGAACTCCCTCCTTGCTCCCAGGGGGCATAAGCCACCTGCAGCCCCGTGAATTCAAGGCATGCAGTACATATGCCTCGCTACCAATTCCCCAGGTTCTCTTCTTATGGAGGCCCCTACCTTCAAAAGGGGAGGCCCAACACACAGGGCTCTTCTTCCCCTGAACGGGTCAGTCCCCATATGCAACCCGCCAGGCTGTGACAGATGAATGTAGATAACAACAAAACCCCACAAAACAATAGGGCAATTCAGTAATAAGGTCAAAAAAATGAGGGTGTGTGAGTTGGAGAATCCATCACATTTGAGTGGGAAGAGAGGAAACCCAAGGCCCAGCCTGCTCTTATAAGGCCATGACCCCAACCCCTCCACCTACATCATTAAAAGACAACAAGAAAAGGAAAAGGATCATAAAGGAAACCATGGCCCTTAGTCTGCAGGACCTGAGCAAGGTTGTTAACAATAGGACATTTTGGAGGAAATTAATTCACAGGATATTAATTCTCAGGCTGAAAGTTGGAAGCGATTTGATGGTTCAACAACACATACAATAATACATACGTGCGTATCCTAACAGGTTTACTCCCTGCTACAATAAAATGTTGGTAGGCTTTAAACTATTGTTTTTGCAGCAAAGCAAACATTTCTATTACTTGGCGTCTGTAACTTTTTATGGATGAAAGAAAACTGTGGCACATCTGGCAAAAAGGAGATCAGAATAATGTAATGGAAATGAGTAACTCCAAATTAGGAATCTTTATTCCATTAGCTTGAAATAAAGCACATGAAATGACAAACTACAAGGCTTCTTCCCAACCCAGGATCTGGTTCAATGAATAAAATAGCAACTTTGTGGTGCACAGGAAATGGCATCAAGAAAAAGACACTGGAATGGTCCAGTCACTCACTTTCACGCACACATCTATGTTAAATTCCCAGTCCAATTCTGGGGATCCTACAGTTGCTATTAGAAGGTATTAGGAACTGTTCATGGAAAGCCAACAGCTCATCAGGTTTGAGTATTAAGAGGTATGAATCAACTAAGGCACAACCTAAACTAAACAGGTAAAGTTCCAGGTCATTACTGACTCCACAGGATGACTGGGCTTCTATGGGATGGTTTGTCAGGCCTCTCTTTCAGCCATCTACCCTTTACCCATAGCAAGCTGGGTACTCATTTTACCAACCTCGGAAGGATGGAAGGCTGAGTCCATCTTCAGTCAGCTACCTGAAACTGATTTCCATTGGGATTGACCTTAGGTTACAAACATAACTTTGACTGCAGATACTGCAGCTGTTCACTCCACGCATGGGGCTCCTGGCATCCTAAATTACCGTGATATACCTTCCTCGAAAGTATATGCTTGATTCCCCACTCTGAAAAACGTAAACTAGATAATTTTAATCCAGTTTGGGTAGATTCAGGACCTTTGAACACAGTTTCATGCTCCCTACCGCAGAGTTCCTGTGCTCTCTTCTTCCCAGAAACGCAGCATGGGCAATTATGAGCCCCTACTGTCGGGCTAAGCGGATCAAACACGCCAATCTGCTCAGGGGCTCTCCTGATTGGCTGCCATGCTTGTGCTGGGCGGAATTTTTTTATTTTCGCGCGGACGGATCCTCGCCTCTGCGAAAGCAATGCTGAGAACAACCCTATGTGGGAACGGGATCCACGGTGCTACGTGTGTGTGGGAACATTTTTTAAGTGAATGCAAGGTAGACACAAACACACTTACCTCCCTCCCAGCCCACAACTACCAAAAAAAGTAAAAAGTGTCCAAAGGTGGGCATTTATGCTTGAAACCATGAGTGTGGCACACAAAGGACTGGACTTTCTCAAGCAGTTTCAGGGTCTAAAATAAAATGAAATAAAATTAAAACAGCTTCCTTGTCCCTGGCTGGGCTCAAATCCCCAATCTCTTGGCCCTTAGCTGAGCGCTCAATCAATTGTGCCACAGAGACACCATTGTTTTAAGGTTGGGGGAAATGCGACTTAAGCATAATTCACCCACGGTGAGCCCTTCGATACATTGGAGGTTCCTAAATCTAACTAATAAATAAAAAATAAAGTCTTGTCTCAAAACTATTCCATGTTGCCTCGAACCGACATAGATCTCAGGACTGGGAAATTAATAAAAAGGGGCTGCGCTTACTGCTTCCTGATTGGATGGGAGGCTCCACGTGACTCGCAAGGGTGGGTAATTCGAATCCAGAATCACCCCCCGAGCTTCCCCACCACTCCTTGTTCGGCGCATGTTTTTCAAAAAGGTCTACTTTTCATCCAGGTTCTGCAAAGACGCACGCTGAGCTGGGGGGGTGGGGGGACGACAGAGACGGGGTGAATGCATTTTCGGTGCTGGTGTAGTGGGGAGTTCTGTTGGAAACACTGCTCCATTGACGCAAGGGGAAAATTGCATCTTCTTGTCCCTGCACACATCAGCCCACCTATCCTCAAGGCTGTTCCTCTGTGCAGATTCAGCAACACTAGTAGTAAAGTTCTTAGGGGTTAGAGGGAGATGCAGCAAAGCAGGGAATCTAGGAAAGTTCCATGTGCCTTACACATAAAAAAAAAATTCAGGCGATACTCGTCCAATGTATCCCAGAACTCCTAGGACTGAAGGGAAGGATGAAAAATCGTAATGTTAGAACTCCCAGGAAATATTGAGTTTGAAATACCACTTTCCATAAGGATAAAGCTATTGTACTACACCTTCTTCAAATATAAGCAACTTTTAATGTAATATAGTGATCACATCTCTAATTTTTATCAATTATGAGCACAACCACTGGTAAACTTTTGTCATCAAGAAATAATTCTACCATTAGGCCCTCCTGATATGTCTATATTGTTACGCTGAAATTCATACCACCGTTCACTTAGATGGATTGCTGCTGCTAGAATACTCAAAAAAAAAGGTCAATCACTGGAAACAGATGACAGCAAATATATCACCTATATGCCATGTGGTTTTGCTGATGTTTCTGTAGGGGATTGTAGTGCAATTCTTTTTACTAACTGAATTAAAAGTTTGCAGCTTCGATTTGAATAAGCTTTTATTGTTTAAAACAAGTCTGGTAATATGGAGCCAAGGGTGCTTCTTTCCAACTACATCCAGCAACAGATTGTTTTCAATTTGGAAACCCACTTTGAACTAACCATGAAAGTCCATGCCACTAAAACCTCAAAACTCTGGCTACTATAGGGTGGTCCCTAAAGCTAAGACATTTTTTCACATATGCAAACAGGAGGCCTCTTCAAGACGTGGGTTATTTATAGCGCTCTAGGACGGCAAAAAAACGCTGTCCCCAGGGAGCTGTTCGCGATGGGGATGCGCGAGCTGCATCGTAAGAAGCTCGTGCATGCCCCTCGCGCCTCCCCAGCAGCGCGAAGCCGGTTTCTCGCGCAGCGCAGGTTTTCTGAAACAGGGGCTGGAAGGTGCTTAATGGTGGCAGCTGGAAGCTACGCCACCCCCCCTCTTCCATTCGATGAATTTCAGATTTTCATTGCCGCTTCACGCCTGGATATCTCTCGCCCCATGCCCTGCGGTAATCTCCAGAGCTGTCATCACGTTAGGGCAGTATGGCATGTCCCCTGGTCAGGGCGACGCCACGGCAGGTCACAGGAAGGTATCACGATCGCACCGGCTGTGCCGCCTTCCCTGTCCCTACCAGGACCGCTTGTGCTAATCCTCGTCCCGGCAGTGTGTCAGCCGCTTGCATAAATACCGGGATGCACTTCTTGCAGCGCAATGGCCGGCAGAAACGCTTTCTCACAGTCTGTTTATTCATAGTTGTCAGTGGGCTTTAAAGGTAAAACCAATAATTCTAGATGGGCTGAATAGGAATAATATGAAGCATGCAAAGCAGAAAGAAATAAAAAACAAGGAATAAAGGAATAAAAATCAAGACTCATGGAAACTTGTCTTTTCTGTACTTTCATATACCCGGAGATATACCAGGAAAGAAGCAGTTTTAAAAATTCAATTTGTTTCTAATTTAACTACAATTGAAAAATGCAATCGATGCACAGCCCCACACAAATCAACACTGAAACTGTGGATAGACTCCACTCCACTCCTCCCATTTTTTCCATTTTGCATCAAATCAACATTTTTTATTGTACTTTCTCAAATTATTTTGAACAGATCCAAAATATATATTTTAGTATCTCCAGGAAAAAATACTTGATACTCATAACATTTCCTAGAAAACATCTTTGGACGTAGGCATTTGGTCTACCACATATTTATATGAAGCCTTCCTCGGCTTGTTCCTCACTTCTCTATCTCCTCCAGGGTTTTACCATTTGCCCTCAAGCAGTGGGCAACCTCTGAGCATATGCCCTCCCACCCACCTTTGCTTCTGTGCCAGCAAGAGAAATACAGAAGGGGTAGAAATTATATGGTGTGATTTGCCACTGTCTCCTCAAGGTGAAATCCCCAAAACTCTAGCACCATCATTGCAATGGTTTGTGGGGAAGTGTGTGGCGGCTCGAGCTTTTTGGATGACATAAGTCCACTGAACCCTATAGAGGCTTTTTAGCGGAGGTGCGGTGTTTTGGGTTTTCTTCCCTCCTTGGTGTCAGAAAGCCCTCTGGAAGCAGCGTGATAGTAGCACGGTCTTCAACTGCCCAGGGCTCTGGATTGGGTTGCTCATAATCAGTAATCTCTAACAACCTAATCTAAAGTCTCTTAATGCATGGATATTAGAAAAATAAAAAAGAAGGTCCCTCTTTCCAATAGCTGTATGAACTCCAGAGCATTTAGGTATATACTTATCAAAGTTTCTTTTCATAATTTAAATTCATGACAAACATTAGATTCTTCTGCAAGTATTTATACCCTTTATATTTCTAGAGACGAACTCCACATTCCTCCAGCTAAAGCAGTGCCTACTCATGAAGGATGCAATACACTGCTGGTAGCCATACACTAAAAAACAGGAGTCTCCAGCCTACGGCCCTCCAGATGTTCATGGACTATGATTCCCATCAGCCCCTGCCAACATGGCCAATTGGTTGGAGGGCCATAGGTTGGAGATCCCAGCTGTAAAACGTCTAATGGTTTCAACCAATGATGAAATAAAGGGCAGCAGATATGTATAGAGGCAGGCAATAGCAAACCATCTTTGAAAGTGTCTTTTGTCTTAAAAACCCTAACGGATCTCCCATAAGTCAGCCGCAACATGACAGCTGCAACATGACAGCAAAAAAAAATGTAATGCAGGATATCCCAAGATTTATATAATCTATTCCAGTAGAAGCGCACTCCTTTGAGATGCTGGGTGCCAGAGCTCTCTCTAAAAGGCGGTGCACAATATCTAGGCTGCCCTCCTGGGCCCCTTGGATCTTGGATTTTGCATGCACCTCAGTGGAGCAGGGAGGACTCGGCTGGCGGGCCTGGTGCCTGTATGCTCTGAGGGTGGCTGCTGCCCCGGGGGAGCAGAGGCTGCAGAGATGCTAGAGAGGCGCATGTGGGACTTGGCATGGGAGGCTACAGCAGGCTGGCTCCCCTGCCTCGGGCTATTCAGGTTAAACCAAGCCATGCGCTGGCACTTTGTGATAAATAAAATGGCTCTTTAGTTGCAATTTGGGCACTTCTTGGTCTCAAAAAGGTTCACCATCACTGATCTATTCTAATATTTAGCGTTAGTCCATTTCAAGAATATCATTTTAAAAACAAAAGGATTTTCGTAATTAATAGACTTTGTGCTTTCACCCATTAACTTACCTACTGCAGGTGCATCATATTCATCTCCAAGCAGAATTTCAGGAGCAGAATATGCAAGAGAGCCACAACTTGTTGTAAGTTTCTTTCCAGGCTGAAATTTGTTGCTGAAGCCAAAATCAGTCAATTTCACAAGTCCTTGTTTTTCAAAGAAGACAACATTCTCTGGCTTTAAGTCTCTGTGAACTACATGCAGTTTATGGCAGTAGGATATAGCATGAACAATCTGAGCAAAAAATACTTTGCTAGATCTTCATTAAGGCCCTCTTCAAGGCTCTATGATGTAATTTAAACATATCTCCCCCCATCACCAAGCTTCCTAAGATTGTGTAAAGTTTGGTCTGGGTGTCAATCACTTCTATAGAGATCTAATCTATATTAGGATGCTGCACTAATTTCATGCATCTAACTTCTTGGAAAAGATGTCCTGTAGCTAGTGTATCTAGCTTGGTCTTATCAATTACTTTCACAGCTACTTTTTCACCTGTAAAGACATGTCTTGCAAGTTTGACCACAGCAAAGTGCCCTCTGCCTAGGGTTTTATCCAAATCGTATAATCCAGCAATTTTTCCATCATACCCTCGTTTGAAACCTGCCATACTGCTCCAAGTCAAGAAGTAATGCTGAAGGGTTTTTGAAACTGGTGTCTTCTCATATAAAGATATTTGAAGTAGATACAGAGCCCATTTTCACTGCCAAACGCACCTAAAATATAGAAAAAAATATTACAGAATATACACTCAACACCAAAAGTTTAAGAAATTTTAGCTCCTCTATAAACAGCATTTTGACCTCATTTTAAAAGTTCCTTTTCATCACTGAGAACTGGAGGAAATTAAGCTGATTGAAAAGGTGTAGTGGATATGCAGAAGACAACATATTCAAGTAATAAGGCTGGACAGAGAGAGAGAGAGACAGCCCCAGTTTAATTCTGTAATCCATCCTAACAGATGTCAAATGTACTTAGTGTGTATAAAGGCAATTACTGTAGCAGCAGTACTCATGTGCTACGAGGAACCTCTGAATGACCATCATATGGACATTGCAGTGGTGCCTAAAATGTATCATGACTATCACAAGCAGAATTTGCTGGTTTAGCAGCAAGAACTTGTCTGTTCTCTGGGCCATTTTTAAAAAAATGCTGTGTTCACTAAGCATCCCCTGACATCACTTAGGAGTTGGCAGTAATAAAATGGCATTACTTTTACTGCTTTAGACTTTTGTCACAGGTTACTCCAGGAAGGGTAAGGGAAAAAAATCAGAGATGGAGTGCCTTACTTTCCCAACCTCCTTGGAGCCTGTTTGGCCACCACTTGACCCTGAAACACACTCAGCAGATAGCCGTTACCACTTGTCTTTCTGAGATATGAGACAGTCTGATCGGCTCACTACTGCCTCTGTCATACATCCTACAACCCCACCACCACCACCACCACCACCCAGTCAAACAGGCAGCCTGGGTGTCCTAGTCCAACACCATAACCACTACACTATGCTAGATTTCTAGAGGAGGCTTTTATTTGTATCCTACAGGAGGCCTTTATTCTTACCCATTGCTGTGATTCTGAGTTTCAGTACCATCAACGCATTGTGATTATATAAATTCTGCTAACTGAGAAATAAATACATTTGGGATTGAAGAAATTTTTGCTACTAGTAATATTTTCAGCATTCTCTTGATACAAAGTAACCTATGCACAGGCATAATGTGTATGTATTATTTATGTTGTTTCCTTTTAAAACACATGCAAGCAATAATCTGTATTTCAAAACCACAAAAAAAAGCTACTTTACATATGTCCAACTCTAAGTAATTATTGGCAACTGTTGACAAGTCATGAAGCTACACTCAGTAGCAACTGAGAAGCCTCACAAAGTTGAAGTAATTTTCAAAATTCCAAAATCAACAAATCAAATCTGGAATCTACCAACCTTGGCAGTGCCCTCTCCAGAGGTATCATCTTGTCTATGCTTTGTTCATGAAGTTTCCGGTTTTTTCATGTTTCTAAAGACTCATCTATTGATATTTCCATATCCAGTTCTGAGAACAGTTGTTTATTCTTCTTCTGTTATTGCCTAAGGAAAAGTATATTTAAATTCACTTATTAGAAATATCATAACTAACATGCTACCCAAGCTTCCCAAAATTTCAAACACTTCTGTGCACAAAGTTCACAAAAATCAGTGATACATGTTCATAATCTGCCAGTCTGCAGACTCAACCGGAGTTAAACTGAGAAACCAATTATCCATCTGTTTTGATCACTTTATATTTAAGTCAAATGTACTACAACTCAGAAACAGGATGAAATCAAAGCCTAAAAGTATTTTTTGGACATGGAGGTATTATTACCAAGTTACCTTTAATATTGATCTTTACCAGCCATGTACTGATGCAACAACAAATAGTTCAATTAAATAATAATATGAAGAAATGGAAGATAAAAGGATTATACATTGTTTACAATGATTATGGCAACCAGATTACAAAAGTGTGTAGATGAGAATTCATGACCAGACAAGATTTGCACCTAAACAATACATGAAAGATAACATACGGTTTGTCATTAATGCAATGGAATTTGTTAAAGCAAAGCAAAACAAATATATTTTTAGACACAAGGAAAGCTTTTGATAATGTCTCTTGGACTTTTATTTAAAGACATTGGAAAGTTTAAAATGTGGTAAAAGATTTCTCAACTGGATACAAAGTAATTATACTAAACAATGTGCGAGGGTATTAATAAATGATGTTCTTACAGAGGAATTACAAGTTGAAAAAGGAACACTTCAAGGTTGCCCATTATCTCCATGGTTGTTTATTCCTGGATTGGAAGTTTTGGCAGCAAAGGATCAGGAAATATCAAAGAACTGGAAGGTTTATACGTATTGATGGAGAAGAATATAAGACAAAAAGTTATGCAGATGATATAATATTAACTATCACCAACCCACCCATATCAATTAAATATTTGATGGTGCAAACAGAACAATTTTGGTCTTTATTCAGGATACATTTTTTCTGACATTTGGTAAATAAACAAGAAGTAATGGATATTGGTAAAATTACTGGGTGATATTATCTCAAAGAAAGTAAAATAACTTCGAATTAACTTCAACGGACAAAATGATACACTATTTAAAGACAATTATTCAACAACATGGAAGAAAATACAACAGGATTTACAAAGATGAACTATGTTTAAAATGTCATGGTTGGGAAGAACTGCTACTGTTAAGATGAATGTCTTAACAAAGCTGAACTTTTTTATTTCAAATGCTCCCAATTTATATAAATTCAGATAAATTAATTAATCTGGAATGGCAAGAAACCCAAAATTAGATTTAAAGTCTTACAAGATGAAAGAGGACTGGCTGACCCTAACATTAATTTATTTTTTTCAGTGTACAGAAAGCCTTTATTGGCATGTTAAAAGAACACCGCAGCTACAAAACAAACCAACACAGCAAAACACACATCCAACATTAATTTATATTATCAGGCAATGGGACTGGTCTGAATTTCAGATTGGATCAAAAGTCTAGAACAAAAAATTATTAAATTGTACACTGCGGAGTTAAGTGTAGGAGTTCATAACTAATTATGAACAGAGCAAGTGGGACAGATGAAACATTTAAATCTAACGGTCACCCATTATATAAATAACAGCCACAAGAACAAATTAAATCATGGTAAGAGGTGAAAGGTGAAGAAAAGGAAATACAATGGTTGCTATATTTTCAAATATTATCAAGATTAAGAATTGAAAGTGTCAGGAGGAATATTAAGGGAATTGACAGAATTTACACAACAAAAACAACATTTGCTAGGAAGAATATATAAGCTCTTATTAAAATATGAAACAAAAAACAACAAGTGAAAGAGTATATGGCGAAATGGATGAAACTTTCAAGCAGAAATATCTTTTCAACAATGGGAATCCTTATGGATGAAAGATATTAAATTCACAATTTGAAAAAATGTCAGGGGTATTGTATCTAATTGATTGAGATGCATTCCTAGCTCAATGTAATTGCTACAACATATATGTAACCAGTCTGCTATTTGTTATCACTGCCATTCTGAGACATTCTTTCCTTGATCTTTGCTTTATGGCTTCACATGCCGAGTAGGTAACTAGGCTTTCCCTTGATACTTTGGTCTCATGGGAAACGGGATAGTTTCTGGTTGTGGTGGGTTTTCCAGGCTGTGTGGCTGTAATCTGAGTAGATTCTGCTCCTACTGCCGTTTCGCCTGCATCTGTGGCTGGCATCTTCAGAGGTGTATCACAGAGAGAAGTATGTTATACACTGTGTATAGTGAGAAGGGAAAGTTTAGTGGGGTATATATTGTCCATGTCCCAGGGTGGGGAACCAATCACTACCTGTTTGGGTGGAACTTGCTATGCAAAGGTGTGGTTGAGTGTGTTGTATTGCGGGTGGGGTTATCAGTCCATTTACATTTGTAGTCGCATTTGCATTCCCAGCAGCAGTAGTATTGGTGAATGCAAATCCTGTGTCTGGGTGGAGTCCATTGTCTGGGTGGAGTCCATTGTCCATGAACTTGGCATGTCCTTGGCCTTTTGGTGCAGGCCAAGGGCATACTGATTCTTAGCATTGAACACTATGGCTGTTCATCCTCTCCCTCTACTCCTAACCTTACAGCAGCAAACGCTCTCCTGGCCAACCAATCACTTCTTGTCCCTCTTCTATAGAAGCAACAGCTGCCTCCCTTCCACAGTGGGAGCAGTCATGCATTTTCTGCCCACCAGCCCACTTCCTTCCCATACTGGTGACAGGAGCACCCTAAGCAGCAGACAATACCCTCCAGAGGTGCCACATCAGCAACAGGCCCAATTAAGCATCTCAGTGTAAACGTTAAATATAAAATTATAAGATTTTTTCCTGGGGTTTAAATCCCCCAATATAATTTGTGCAACTTTTAAAGATTTTTCTGTAACCAGGGGAGGTCTCAATTCATTAATTTAGATGTTCTTAGGTCTGGCCACACTTGTGAAATAGACAGATTAGAAAATGAGATACTAAACTTACATACAAGTGCCTTTCATTGTAGAAATCCTAACCAAACTGGGGCAATGAGACTTGAATTCAAAGCAATAGTATGTCTAGGAGCGTGTTATAAATTATTTTATCCTACTATATGTAACTTTATACACTGAACTAAACTGTTAATCTCAAGCCTTTAACTATATACTTTATTAGATGTAAACAAAAGTTACAAATGTTTATCATGAACACAACAATTCCATTATAATTTGTGTGACTCTGTAAACTCATTCCTTTCACAAAACCACAAATGCAAACTTCTTTTTTTCTGTTTTTTAAAATGGAACATGAAATCTGCAATACAATCTGGTCTTATTCTTCATTTGCTTTCTATCTGCCATACACTCTCTTCCTTGAAACAATGAATCCATGATTTGGCATGGTCAAGTCATGCAACAGCAAACTCTGGGAAAAGCCTAATTTTTAATATCCTACGCAAAATAGCCTCAAAAATAAAAAAGTAGTAGAAACTGATGGAAGAATGGTCTATAAATTCAGTGAGCCTAAGGAACGCCTGATTAAAGAATGCTGGAATTTCTATGTCCCAATATTAATTCTCAGCTTGTACAAACATGTAAATTAGTACCATCACAGTAATTTTCTGCGTATGTGGTATCTTCTTCCACCAAACTTCCTCTACTTCCTCCCAGCCATCACTCTGCTGTGAATGCAGACACATTTTCCCTGATTCAGTTCATCGCCTTAGCAGCTGTGTGCACACTTTCTTCTACCAGCCAGCATTTGCTCTGCATTTTCCCCCTGGACCACAAGAGGGCTTTTTGAAAAAAACAGGCAATTGCTATTGTATGATATTTATAGCAAACTATTGTCACAATCTACTAGTTCCAAATTCTCATGCTTCCTTTTTAAAATACTGACATGCCTTACCATTTTTGTCCCAAAGATATAAAAGGAAAGATGACATGTGCAAATGAACAAATGAACCAAACTACAACAAAAAATTCAGTGCAATTTCAAAGTCAAGCCAAAGAAAACCCTTTGTGTAGCCAAGAACAGTTTTAAACAGCATTTCTTGATATTTTTCAATTCCTACTAGACTAACTATAAGGTCTGAAGGTTATTCATGTGTATAGAATCTCCAAAAGGTCAACAGAAGTCAAACACCTAGCAGTCTGCAAATGTTCTAGACCGCTTAAATACTAGTCCTAACACACTTTAGCACTATTAATCTAAACAGCAACTACAGTATTGTAGGCATGTAAGTAGCTAGTCACCTATTCAGCTGTAGCAAGTAAAAACAGTAAGTGAATGGACAGAGAAGCTTTTACAGATTGGTTGAGAATAACTCCTTTTTTGATACTCCTAATGTGCTACAGTTGACTTACCCAGTTAATGCAAGACTGACATGTAAGACTCTAGGGTACATGGGCTAGTACTACTGCATTGTTTTCCCCTTATCTTTCTAATCTCTTTGACCTGGAATAAACTTTAAATATGCCACTCACCACAACATTATACTGATGTAGTTAATCACAGTTCTTAGTATGTTTGCTGCAGGCAATGAGCCACACAAGGTATAATGTATACCAATTAGTTCCCGGCTTCAATCCAAGGTTCTGACTTATCACCTACAAAGCCCTTTTCATGGCCTAGGACCCACATATCTAATGGAGTTCCTCTTGTGGTATGTTCCACTGCAACAGCTGTGTTCATGTGAGCAAAGTCTCCTGAAAGTGCCACCCTGCAAATGGGTAAGGTCAGCAGTTGCCTTTAACTGAGCATTATCTGCTGTGGCCCTTATTTTGGGGAATGAACAGACTGAGAGGGCCAAGAAGGCTCTCACGCTTCTACTATTCCACAGAATGTATAAAACAAAATTGCTCAGAATGTATTTTTACAAAGGGAATAGAGCTGCATTTTTATGGCACTACTTTTTGTATGAATTTCTCATTTTACTGCACTGTCTAATTTTTGCAATCCAGTTTCTGCATTTCTTATTATATATTTATGTTGTTTTTATTGCATTGTTTTCTAACTTTGTAATCCAGTATTATTATAATGTTTAATAAGTCTTATACTGCTCCTACTGCATTACTAAATTTTCTAATCCACCATGAGCCACAGGGGAAAGCCAGACTATAACGTAAATAATTAATAATCAAACTAGGAATAATTTATATGTGATTTGTAGCAAGTTGTGTTTACTATGCACGCCACACTTTCAACTATTCAGTAAAAAGTTAGGTACACCTCATTATGCGCTCCAAAATGAAAACCCAACAACCAGTGATCCAAATTCTACTTGGAGTAACCTCCGTGCTGTGGAAGGTTTCCAGAAGCTTTTACATGGTTCATAGTATAAAAATGTATCATTCAAATATACATGAAGAAAACCTCAACATAACTTCTTATTCCCTCTTTTTCCATTTGCTTGCTCCCACTCAACATTGTCACCCATGCTGGAAGTCCGATAGTGCTATGTACTTCTTTAGTAAATCCTTTCTTGCATAATCTTGGTTGATACTCTGATGGATTTAGAGAAAACATAGTGTAGCTTCACTTGTGAGTAAACTGTAAGTTGTTTAAGTACTATTATTAATTTGAAACATTTATATGAGCACCTCAACCAGAAAACCAGCTCACAGAAGTTGGGGGCTTTAAAGGGAGGTTAGATGTTCAAATAATATTTTTCCATAATGGAAAAAGGAGAAAAAAGAACAAGAAGCCACCCTAGTGAAATGTTGAATTTCTCCAAGCTGAGTAAGAAAACATTATAGGCCACGGGCTGTGCAATGTTAAGGACCCAGTAGGTAGCACAGTAGTCTGAAGGAAGCTAACTATCTTACTCTGTCTCTTGGAAGCAATTCTTACCACAGGCAAGTGCTTAATTAGAAGGCTGCTCTACAGGTTTTATGCCACTTCAATGTTAAAAAATACATATGGGCACTATGTATGTCAAACATTACTATGCACCCATAGAGATTAACCATGTTTAGGCATTATGGCTTACTCACCACTGCAGAGGAAGGACAAAAGATAAATTATCTGCCCCATCGACTTTCCTCTCTAATAACTTAAGTGCTTACCTCCAAATTATATGGCAGAACTAGAAGAGACAATAGAGTGGGAAACAATACTGTGAAAGTAATTTGGGGCATCATGCAAACACTACAAGCAAACCACTTTCTTGTGTTTATTTAAAAGTGACAGGGGAAAAATACAAAGGTGAAATCAAGCAAAACAAAAAACACCTGACACTAAGAGCACACTTAAAGAACTGTTCTCAAAGCACAAAGAAAAATGAGATAAGAATGCTGAGTTCAACTCAATGCTGAATGCACAAAAGCTGACATAATTATCAGAGTACAAGGTACAAGTTACAGCACCTTGTCAGGAGGTGATCTCTAAACATTATAGACAATAAAGTAATTACTGCAATCTCTATATCATAAGCTTATATATTAGAAGATATCAGTAATTATTCACATGCATTTGGAAAATTAATATCTTCATTTTACTTTTTTACTTGGACATTACAATAAGTAAAACGAGTCCCCACACTGGCTATATAAAGTTAATTATGGTTCTAAATTTTCTTTTTTTCATCTGGAATCAGAGTCTTCACCCATTCAGGTTGCATTTGAATAGTATTGAATCTAATTCTTCCAATGTGAATTAATATCTTTCAATGTATTCTAGGAAAATGTTCAACAAATTGCCATAAGCATAGTTGTGCTGTTAATTTTTTAAAAATTATATGGCAACTGTTAAGTCAACCAAGTTCTGTAAAAGTCAGAATGTACATTTCCATGACGGTGCAAAAAACTAAAATGTACCATCAATGTCCAGTTATTTTTCAGTCTAGATAACTGACTGAAGCATTTTAATAAAGTAACTACATTTAAAGTATGTACATTCAACAATATGTACTTGTGGATATTTTCAAAAACAGCTTGGAAAAGTGGCATGGACTCTTACTCCTACTGGAACTCTTTTCCCACTTTTTTACAGCAAGCATCCAGCATTGTGAATTCCTAACAAGCACTATATAAATATAGTAGCATTTATGAGTAAGAATGGCTGCACTAGAGGGCAGGCTTTAAACAGAACTTGATTTGAATCCTTTGAAAGGAATTCACATCCATAGTAGACCATCACAGAGCTATAGCTGTGGCTTTAACTACCTAGGTCTTAGGTGGTCAGTGAAAAATATTTATCTCCAACACGGCACACCCCAAATCAAGTAACACTCAAATACAAACCAAATGCAGTTTCTTTCTTAATACAAGAACAGGATATCTTACAGTTCCAATTCATAACTTGACAGAGGTAAAAGACACCTACTGAAGATGAACCATGTGACTTTGCCCCACTGTAATAAACGCAGGTTCTTGGAAGCCACTCAGTGTTTTAATTATTCATTAGTTAAAATAAGTGCAATGCTTCTCTACCAATTCTGTTTCATCGGTGCTAGTATAAGGCACAGCAAAACCCCAACAACCCCTCTTCTAAGCAAAAAAAGAACTCTATGCGAAATGCTTGCCCATAAAGCACAGGAGGGTGGGTAATAGTTTACCAAAAAAATGGCTGTTTGCTGAAGAGATTATCTGTGCAAGAATGTGTTTTGGCAGGACAACCTCCTGCAGTCTACTTCCAAAGAAGGCAATACTGAGGGCTTCTCTTTGCGGCAGACCCACTCTGCACCATTAGAAGGGAAATAAACAGGCAGTTCTGCTCACCCCGGGCAAACCTGTTGGCTCCGCATACCTAGCTTGTAAGAATAAGATGCAGTGTCATCCCCCCAAAAGATCTGCAGCTGTAGTGTAAGAACTTCTTATCAGCCAGCACATAAACCTGACTGAATGAATGTTCATCCAAAGGCGCGGGGAAGGAATAAAGAAAGCGCCTTTCTCCCCTTGTCCTGCAAAGGGGGGGGGGGGGGTACGAGTGCGCGCGCTAAAGATGAAAGAGAAAAGGTGAACTCGACTTCACCCTCCAGCGCAGCATGATGATTGTGTACGCTTTAAATGCTGATGCACCCCTCTCTCTCACACACACATACACCATCCATCCATCCCACTCAGTCCCTGGAAGAATCCCCATTCTCAAACACACAAAAAAACGCAGATTCATGCGCGTCCCTCTCCACCGGTCTGTCGCAAACAGGTAGAGAGGGAGGGTGAGTGTGTGTGTTTGTGACAAGATACACACCCCAAAGCTGGGCATGGATACAGCTCCCTGCCAACGGCGCCGCGTCTGGCCTGAGGGGGATGACAAGCGGGAGGCCTCTGGAGCTCGCCCCTTCTCCCCTCAGAAACACCCGGCGTCTTTCAACAGCGACGGCACTCCTGCCTCCTCTGGCCAAAGCTCCGGAGGAAGGCAACAGCCCGAGGCTCGGCTCCCCAACCCCGCCCCCTCGTCCACTTCTACTTCCAGGATGTCGGCAGCGGGTGGGAGCAGCCAGTCTTCTCCTGCGGCGGCGTGGCCCTCCCTCCGCGTCTCTCCCGCTGCTCCCCTGCATGAGAAAGTGGCCAGCTTCTGCTCTCAGCACCGGTCCGCTTTCCCTCACAGGTGAACAGCCACTGCGCAGTGGCCTCCCTTCAGCGACTCCGGGCGGCGGCGGCAAACAAAACAATTTAACCCTCTCCCGCGGGCGGTTGGCTGGGAGTGGTGCTGAGGTAGCTCGCGCCAGCTCTCCTTAGGGTCTCTACGTCTCGCGCGCCTAACGGACTGCGCTGGCACTCCCTGCGTCTCGGCGGTGCGGGCTGCGAAGCCTACTGACAACAACAGCGGCTCGCTCGCAGGCAGCAAAAGGAGGGGGAAGGAAAACGCAGGATGGGGAGGGGCATTGAAAAAAGAAAGAGGGCAGAACTGCGCCTGCGCGAGGAGGAGGTCCCGCCTCGCCATTGCATTTCTGGCTAATGAAGGTCTCAGGAAGGATCAGTCTGACAGTCGGTCAGCCTCTACCTTCGCTTCAAACCCAGTGTTAAAGCGATCTGAAAAGGGGAGGGGGATCACAAGCGGGGCTGCGGATCTATAGCCAAGAACCTCTTCGATGACATGGGCCAGGCCGTTCGCGAGGAGATGATGTGGCTGGAACACGTTTAGCCTTAAAATAGGGTTATTGTTTATTGTTAATAACAATTCATAGAGTGACCTTTATTTGTATCGCTTGTAATGCTAGCTAAAAGGGCCTCCTCTAGATCACTTACCAGGGTGGATAAAAGAGGGAAGGTGAATGGGGTTTTTCATCTGTTCAGTGCGTGCATACGGGTGAGTGACTGGCAGATTTGAGAGCTAGATCCGAGTCTGGGATCACCTTTTAGAGGATCAACAACAAGAACTTTCGAAAGTCAAAATTCCCTCCGTCAGGCCAACAACTGTCTCCATCGATCTGAGTCTGCAGCTGGGCCATCTTAATGCATGGGCACACTGGGCAGTTGCCACGAGCATAGGGGCCCCATGCTAATCTGTATGTTGTGACTTGCTGTCAATAAATAAATACTATACTAAACTGTAAATATTTGTTATTGGAAAATGCATATTTGGCATGGATTTTACTAAAGATAATGAACAATATTGTTAATTTTTATTATAACAAGTGGACATTGGCATTTGCCTCTGATTTAGCATCATGGTCACCTCTGCAATCACATATGCATGTATATGTACGCATCTCATACACTGCTTTGCCTGGAGGCCTGTAATGCTGTTAAGACAGCCCTGGTCTGCAGTAGTGACTGAGCACATCAAAAGTGGAAGTTCTTAATATGGACAGCAAGGACTGGGTTTTAATATGTGGCAGAAGCTTACCGGTCCATTTATTTTCAGGATAGTTGATCGAGAGCTTGCTAAGTGACCTTGTACCAGTTACACCGTCTCTCTCAGCCTAACCTAGCTAATAGGGTTAAGGATGATAAAATGGCAGAAGGGAGAATGGTTAGCTGCCTAGGATCCCCACTGGGGAAAGAAGCAGGGTATAAATAAAATTAAGTTCTACCAAAAAAAAGGTGCCTTCTAGATGATTTAGCATAAAGCACTGCATTTAGCACTCTCTTTAATCTGTGAAAAAGAAATATATGTTTGGTGCTTTAGTATCAAAGTCCCTTATTATACACGAGGGTAATGCTGTCAGACTGGTTCTCCACAAGATTGGAGAAAGTTTGGTGGTCAGAGACAGGGTGCTGTAGTCAATCATGGGTTAGACTTTGGGCTTTCATGAGAACTTGAGTTCAAATTCTTTTCTCCCTAATGAAGGCTACATACAGTAAGATTTTGAGCAAATCATGGGCCAAGCTGCTGTGAGAATAAAATCTGTAAGGGGGTATTTATAAATATACTTCAACATTCCAGAGATGAAAGTAGAAATGTGCTTGTCATAGCCCCTATTTTTGTATTAAAGATCCCTTGCAAACCCCACTCTTAACTGGTGTTGAAGGGTCTTCACAACCTGCTACGTTCATTTACTCTGCAGTATCCCAGTCCTCGACTGGTGAAAGAGACAAGAGAGTGATGGATACTTTGGTTAAAAATAAATGAAGAAAACACAGTTGTCCTCCAATATATTATCAACAACTCGAAATCTACCTCAGCAGCTGCAACCTGTGAAACAGCAGGCTGCATACTATGCACATGTATTTACATGGATACACATTAGCAACAAGAAAGGTCCACACTCCACTCTGGGATTCAGAGAAAGGAGCTGAACCCTGAAGAAATGACAAAGCTAAATACAATTTATACTAACAAAATTTTAATGAGGCATCCCCAAAGGCAAATAATAGAGACTCAATGTACCAGGAACAAAGGCTAGAACACAGTGCTGAATGGGAAGAGCTGGGGTCTAATTTTTCAATAAGAAAAATGAAACAAATGTGATACATAAGAACTGTAGGACACAAGACAGCTCACTTTTCACACTTTTCTTATGCCACAACACTTTTCTTTGGGTAAGCCCCTTTGAATAGAACTAAGTAGGATTTTGAGTAGACCTGTTTAAGATTGCTTTCAAAAAAAGGCTGCTAATCTTTAAGGTAGCACAAATCTCCTTCTGGGGATTGAGGCAACCATTTAACATGGGTGCTGCTCTGGAATTTCACACCTTTCTTGTGCATTTTCCAAAGTTATGTGTTCAGAAATTGGGCCTTGGCAACTTGGAGATATAGGATGAACTGGAAGGCCACGTCTAATTTTCTTATGCTTTTTAGCAATCATGCCTAACTCCCCGCTGCCACTGCTCTGGGGCTCAGTTCAAGGTGCTATTATAATGTTCCACACCTCCATGAGTCAGTAGATCTGCCTTTTTCCTTCTAAGCCGCTTTACTGGGACAGGCAGGAGAGATGATGCCTGAAAGCTGAGAGGGAAAGGAAGGTAGCAGATTAGTGATCCTTCAGCTTTTCCCCTGACAGAACACCTTCCCTCCATACACACCCCATATCCTTTCTTTGGAGGAATTGAAAAGAGAAGTGGTCCTAGTTTCCACTGAGGAAACCACACCACCTTCTAAAACAGATCCTGCAAAGCATGGATGATTAATACCTGGCCCAGCAGTCATTGGGCTTCCATAGAAAGGAATATAACAGTTCCTCTTTTAAAGGGGATGGAACAATCTTAGACAGTATAAAGCCAATAACTAAAAATACTATCTCCGTCTGTTAGTGCTTATTTTCTAGTCTCTAAAAACAAATACATATGTTGGTTAATGAAGCTGAACCTCTGAGCACTCGCTCCGGCCTGGTGTGTGTGTGTGTGGCACTCTCTTTACCATACTGGTTTCTTTTATGGACTGAGAAGAAACTTTAATTAAATATAATGTGCAGTAGAGTGTGACAAGATGGAGCATGAATTCCTGCACCCAAATGGCTATAATTCACCTTATAACCAATAGTGTTAACACTATGGATTTAAAGGTAGGCAAACCCTTGGAAGAATGATTGAAATGATAGGACCAAATTCTGAAATATCTAATATATAGAATAATACTGACAGCTAGAAAAATAAAACAGGATTCTTGTGGAACCTTAAAGACTCACACATTTGTTCCAATATATGCTGAAATAGAATTTTATTAGCCTTTTAAGATGCCAAACAATCCTCTTTGATTATTTTTGATGAAACTGCCCCACTGAAGGAAAAAAATACCCTAAATGGTAGTAGCAAATAATTTGAATTTAAGTGTTCATCCTAGTAAATGAAATTGCAGAACATAAACTTTTTTAAAAAAATCAGTTAATAGTCTCTCTTGAAATTCAGATGTTGCTCAGAAGTGTTCTGCATACAAGCACATACAAATGGAAACAGTTGTGTGGAAATGATGGAGGAGTGTTCCTTGCTGAAAAGACTTTTTGGTTTACAAAGTTGCTAGTTTGTAGGCACATTTGTTCAGTTTTGAACTGAAAAGGCCAACATTATGCTCTCAAAATGACCACAGTAACTTTGCCCTTTACATTCTGCAGAATGATTCACTCAAATGACTTCTAAGCCCAGTGACTCTTAGCATTATTTAGCACTCTCTCATTTTATTTTGCTTTTGGAGTGCTTAGGCCACTGTACATGGTTCTCCCCTCCTCAATTTTATCTTCACAATAACCTTGTGGGAGGGAAGGTAGAGGCTTAGGCAAGGAGTGAAGTTAAGCTCTGTGCCTAGACTGGGGCATCTTCCCGGCCTCCCACCCTCGAACACCCCTGCCATGCCCCTGGAACTCCCACCACCATCACTTCACAGGGCGACACCTGGTATCATTTCATGATCCCCTGTCCCCTTGGAACTACGCCTCTGGAGGTAGGTTCATAGAATCATAGATTTGGAAGAGACCCCAAAGTCATCAAGTCCATCCCCCTGCAATGCAGTAAAGGTTCAAAGAGTGTGACTGACCCACAGTGAATTCCATAGTTAAATGAGATTTCAACTCCAGTCTTTGTAGTCCACTCATCTATGCCACATTGATTTTCTGGATCATTTGCATTTCTACAGTTAAAAATGAGTGCTGAAACTGCTTAATTAAAAGTGACTGACTTAGATGCTGAGGAAGACATGGCTATGGAAAAGAAAGAATTTTGCAAGCTTGCCAGGCACAGGTACGAAATGTGGCACCAGCAGAAATTTCTGTTTCTGCACAACTAATAGGAGGGCTTGGAGCCTGCTCTTCTTGGCATGTGATCATTCTAGCAAATGATCCAGTGCTAATTACTCCTCCCAGTGGTTCACCATTTGGAAGGTAGTACAGATGCTCCCACTATAAACACTCATTAATTCAGTTTCACATTTGTGATTCTTCAATCCTCCTATTTTCCTGCTCTTTTCAGAGGGTAGTGGATAGCTTTCCACGGTGCAGTGCGGATGGGGGCTGGGGATGAAAGCAGAAAAAAACCAAGATTAATATTTATGCAATATTGATGATGGATAAATGTTGGTAATAAGAAACTGAACAAGTTGGTGAATTTCTCCACAACCTAAATATCTACAGTACTGTAAGCTATTAAAGGGTCAAGCCTCAAAATGTCCTTGTTCCCCTCTGTTTCCCCTCCCATCAATACTTAACTGCCTTCAGTGTCACATTGAGCATGCTCATCCCTCACTTTTCAAAAGTAACATCCTGCTTTTCTCCCAATCAGCATTTCTTACCAAATTGTTTTGGGAAAGTGATTTTCTTCATTTGCTAATTTACATTGTCACATTTTTTGCATTCCTGGGAAATTTCTCTAGAGTGTGCCAAACCCCGTATCTTGTCTACAAATGAACATATTTCACCGATCTACTGCTAAACACCAAGACTGCCAGTAGAAGAGGTAATATGCTTGCGTTCAGTGATTCATTAATATATATATATGCTGCCACAATCCATGCCTACCAGGAAGTCAGACCTGTCTGGATTCTTCACTCCTCCACATAAGCCTGTTGGGCTAGTCACAGCTCTCTCTGAACTCTCTCAGCCCCACCGATCTCACAAGGTGTTATGGGGAGGGGAAGGCAAGGCAATTGTAAGCAGCTTTGAAACTCCTTAATGGTAGATAAAAGTGGGGTATAAAAACCAACTCTTCTTCACTTGCATTTTCCCCAAATGGACAGGGGCAGTCTGTAGTTAGACAGTCATGATGATCAAAGAACACTGCACATCTTCAGATTATTTATTAATAGTTGAAATCTTCCCAAACCAAACTTTGGAACTGGAAATCAGATTACAGGACTCACTCCTGTCTTGAATTAAGATCTATGACATGACCATGAAGTCATACCTACCATGTGGCAAGGAATATGTCAAGCAATGCAGTGTCTTCAGCTTCATGAAATTATCTGTTCAGGGAAACAAAAATTAATGTCAGTGTTACCAGCAACAACTGACAAAGCAGTTGGCGTGCAGTTGGTGTGCATCCTTTAACCTTCGTAGGATGCACTGAACTTGAAAAGCTGGTTTGTTTTTGTGTTTTGTTCATTTATTTGGAAAGTCTCTATTTTTATTTTAAACTCAAGAATATAACCAAATTAAAAATGCAGCACATCTAATCAACATTAAATACTCTTAGGACCCTTTGATTCCTTAGTTTCAATACTAACTCTGTGACAAAGGAGGGATAAAAATGAAGTAAACAAATAGATCTCAGTAATCAAACTCACTGGGTGACCTTTGTCCAGTTACCCCCTTTTTTATTTCACAGCCTAACCTACCTCATAGCATTGTTACGAGAAGAAACTAGTAGGGTGACCTAAGTATGCTCTTCTTACACACTTTGGGGAAAGGGTGGAATTAAAGTATGCTAAATGTGTAGGTAATAACAGATTATAGTTATTGTAATCTTAAGGTAAAACCAGAACTCTGGAATGAATCTAGTTTCTGTCTTTGCATTCCTACAAGAATTACTCCAGAGATGAAGTCTGTCCATCACCAAAATCTCAAAAGTGATGTTGACATTTGTGAGGTCAGGCAGAACCCATAAGCTCCATCCCCTGTTGATGCTCAAGAGAAAATCAAAGGGAAATATTTCTTTGAGGGCTAAATGAGCAAGATAAAGGCATGAGGCAACTCCTTATGGCTTTCATCTGAAGAAAGACCTTGACTAATTTAAAACTGAAAAATCTGCAAGTCTTAATTTTATCTGTTCTGTTACTTTGTTTTGAAGATGACCTTACTGACTGAGGAAAGACTGTTTCATTTCAAGCCCTTGATTTCAGCTGGATCGTGAGACAATTATTCATTTTGAAAATATTTAACAAAAATATCTTTTTTTTCCTCAGCTGTACAGCTTGTGACATTTCTTGCAGGAGACTGTGATGCTCATACAGGAAGAGCAATTTCCAGGGACACACTTTGTTCTCTCACATCAGAGCAGCTCCACTAATTTAATCTCATTGAAAATCAGATTAAGAGAATATTTGATTTTTTTTAAAAAAAACCATGTAATTTAAAATATAGGAACATCCTTTAAATTAAACACAAATTTCAGGGGTTCCACTACATGACTGAACAAGGAATTATACCTTGATGTAACATCAACGATGGATTCTCTTCCAACATTTATAAAGCTCCAACACATGGTCGAAAAACATGGTTCAGATCTCAGTTACAAGGTACCATTATTTAAACTCTTCAAAAGAAATTGTATATTATATCATCTCTTAGAAATACTATCTGCTACTTGAGAAATAAAACACACAATCCTTATTGTTTGCATGGACTGTAAATGTCTGAGATATGTCCACACCCAATTACTAACATAAATGCTTTCATTCCGAGTCACACCTTAAAGTAACTTAAACAAGATTCCTAGACTAAGGGGGTAAACAAGAGCTGAGATGTTTAGAATGATGTGTACATTTCATTCAGATATCTGAGGAATGTTCCTTTCACTTGTGACCCAGGAAACCAGTTGCAGTGACGTTGCATGGAAGCATAAGGCTAGGACTTTTAATGTTTTGTGTCTTAATTTATGGTAGGCTCCCACCCAGTTATTCTCTGTTGTCACAAAGCTTTTCAACCGCCATTTTGTTAGCATTAGTCTCTACCTGTTTAGTCTGTGACCAGTTAAACCTGGCAAACTCCAAAACTCCTGGCAAAAGCTGTGTCTGGTGTTGTCCCCAAGGCTGTTTACAGAACAAAGGAGAGAAGGGAGGCAGGAGGTTACTTTATATGACAATTTTAACTATGAAGTTTATTATTGCTTCTGTGTAGGCACACATGGGGCTGTACATGCTCATGTTAGCCTCAGGGAGGACTAAAGGTTTTTCTAGATAGATGAATGAAGAGGCATCTTCGGAGTTCTCCTCCTTTCCTCCTGCCTTGTGCAGACGCTTTCTTGCCCATTTCACACAGAAAGAGCGCCCTCAGTGGGCGCAGAGCCAAGTAGGGCTGGGGAGGGTGAAGGCACTGGCGCATGCAGGTGCATGGCAGGGACATTCCAGGGCATGGTGGAGCGGGTGGGAGCATGGCGAGAGCTCCTCACTACGGCTCTGCTCTTTCCTCAGATTCTTTGCTGCCATAGAAAGAGGATAGTTATTGAAGCTTTCCTTTGTTCTCTTAAGGATTGTTTCTGTACAGTAATCTCTTCATTAATTCTGGTGGTACTCTTTAAAAAGTGCAAACAGTGTGGGACCAAAATGACTCAAAACAACAGACCCAAGGCCTGCTTATTTTGTCTGGGGGAGAGGCATAGTATGGCTTCCTGTGAGTCTTCCTGTCTTTTTACCCCCAAAGAGCACCATGTCAGCACTGCTAGATTAAAGGTTGCACTAAGGGAAAAGAGGAGCAGTGCTGCTGCAGTCAGAGAAAAGGCAGGCCTTATCAGAAAAGCAGGCCCTCACACCATCACAGTGGTGTAGTTATGGAAAATGGAGCCCGGGGCAGACTCCGAATTTTCTGCCCCCACAGCCAATCCTGTTCCTAGCCTTTTATGAATGTAAACAATGCCTTGCTTCAGACAGACCTGCACTTTTAAAATTAAATTTTCTCCTGCAGTCCTTCACACCCCTCATTTAAGCAGAGGAATTTCCCCTCAACATTTGTTTCACTTCCCCTATCAAATATCATATAGGTATCAACCAGGCCATCAACAGCATAATCAGTATTATTACCTGTATTGCGGGTTATTTATTTTGCATACCGGTATATTGAAAAGTTGTGTTTTGTGAGCATTCATAAAACGCATGGCACAATACGAGTGAAAGTGGAGTCTATGCTGAAGAGGGGGTAATGTGTGCATATTTTTTGAAGAAAAAAAACCAACAGAAAAAGACATTTAAAGCCAAGAAAAAGAAGTGTGCAAAAAAGGCCAAAGTGTGTTGAAGGACAATTGAGGAAAATGGCAGACAAGGAAACTCTGTTCTCCAATTCCAGAGACAGCTCAGGAAGCATAGAAAATTCACAAATGTGACAGGCAGCCTTCTTGACATTTGGAAAAAACTTCTGTGTGAATGCAGAGTTTGCTTCTCATGCTGCTATGGCAAAATAGTAGATATATCTGTTCAAGTTCAGCCCACACAGTGGGAACCCAGCAAAGTCCAGACAGGGACTACTTCCCATGGGTTTATGAGAGTATGATGGGTGGGGGTGATGAGCTCCAGCACCTGTTCGTCCAGGCCTATAAGGAGGAGAAAAGAACCAGCTGGGGAGGAGAGTGGATGGAAAGCCTACGCCAGAGAAAAAGATAGACAAATGCCCAGGACAGTCTGAGTCTGGCCCAGTTGGGGGGAAAAAGGAGTCCCCAGAAGCCTTGGTGAGTTAGTGTGTTATCCCAAGAGTGCATTTTAGAAGGCTACAGTGTAGGCAAGTTCTTGATGTCTTAATGTAGTCATAAACTCACCACTTTTAAGTTGCTACTCCTCTTTTCTTCTGCACCACCAAAGGATTCACTTCTGAGCTGGAGCATATTAACTTCTATCAATGATGCTTACAGTTGAACTGGCTGTCAGCCATCCGAGCTTTAGAATGCTTGGAAATGCATCTCTTGTTTCCTAGGGAACTCCCCTCGGTCTTTAAGGATTTTCAAGAGCACTCCAGGGACATTTCATTAGGGAATTCACTTTGCATCTGAAAGCAATCAGGTACATCAAAATTGAAATTCGGTCCCCTCCCATTTAGAAAAGTTTCTGACACAGCAGCACTAATTATGGATAAAAACAAGCTGGATTTTTCTTTGTCTGTTAGAGATTTAATGTCTTCTTTTAGTCATAGAATTTGTTTTTCAGGAATCCAGTTATCCAACCCCTATCATTTTTTCTTTCTTCTTCATTATTTCCCAAGAATTACCCAAAACGAGTTGAAATCCAAGAAGACTCTCTCTCCCACACACAAATGATGTTGCTTTTTTTTTTTTCAAGGCATAATAATTGGGTAAAATCAGAAAAGAACAAAGGCAGGAAGAATACACATTTCTAGAAAAAATCACTGCAATTGTAAATACCTATGCTATTAATTCAAAACAGTATGGTGCAGTGGTTATGGAGTTGGTAAGAACATACAGAACATAAGAACTAGCCTGCTGGATCAGACCAGAGTCCATCTTACGTCCAGCATTCTTGCTAGCTACTGCCGTGAGTGGCCTCACTCAGGGTGCTCTCTCTTTTGGGGGGGAGCTCTCCCACATGCAGGGATGTGAAAGCAATGGCCTCAAGCTGCTGCTGCTGCTTTGCTCCTGAGCACCCTGGTCTGCTAAGGCATTTTGTGGCAATCCTGAGATCAAGGAGGGATCAAGTTGAATGGTAGCCATAGATTGACTTCTCCTCCATAAATCTGTCCAAGCCCCTTTTTAAAGCCTATCCAGGTGCTAGTGGCCATCACACCACCTCCCTGTGGCATGCATATTCCAAATCACTCAATCACACGCTATAAGCTGAAGAAGTGTTTCCTTTTATTAGTCCTAATTCTTCCCCCCAAGCGTTTTCAATGTATGCCCCCTGGTTCTAATATTGTGAGAAAGAGAGGAAAATTTCTCTCTGTCAACATTTTCTACCCCATGCATAATTTTATAGACTTCAATCATTATCCCCCCCTCAGGACGCCTCCTCTCCAAACTAAAAGAGTCCCCAAATCGCTGCAGCCTCTCCTCATAATGGAAGGTGCTCCAAATCCTTCAATCATCCTCATTGCCCTTTCTCTGCATCTCTTCTTTCTATCTCTTCGATTATCCTTTTTTTGAGATGCGGCGACCAGTGAACTGGACACAGTACTCCAAGCATGCGGTGCAGCATCCACTGCTTTTATGGTATAAGGGGCAGCGTGACAATCCCCTTGCAGTTTTATTATCAACTCCTCTTTCCCTAATTATTATCAGCATAGAGTTTGCCTTTTCACACAGCTGCCATGCATTGAGTTGACATTCCCATGGAACTATCAACTAAGACAGCCCCAAATCCCTTTCCCTGGTCTGTCAGACTGTTAGCACTTGACCCCCTGTAGCGTGCAGTATGTGAAGTTTGGATTTTTTTTGCCCCTATGTGCACTTCACTCTTTACATTTAGCTGCTACATTGAACTCTCTGCATTTTGCCATTTTCTTAGCTCCACTCCACCTGAATTTATCAAGGTCCACTTGGAGCCTCCTTTCACAATCCTTTGTGGTTCTTACCACTCTCTACATAATTCTGGTATCATCTGCAAACTTGGCCACCATACTACCCACCCCTACTTCCAGGTCATTTTATGAATAAGTTAAAGAGCACTGGTCCCAAAAGCGGATCCTTGGGGGACACTCCACTCCTACATCTCTCCATTGTGAGAACTTCCCATTTATACTCCACCCTTTGTTTCCTGTCTCCTCAACCAGTTTTTTTTTAATCCATAGGAGGACTTCCCCTCTTATTCCCTTCATTGCTGAGTTTTCTCAACAGTCTCTGGTGAGGAACTCTTGTCAAAAGCCTTTTGGGAAATCCAAGTAGACAATGTCCACTGGTTCCCCTTATCCATACATGTCTGCTTCATGCACACTCAAAGAACTCTAGTAAGTTTGTAGAGACAGTGACTTGCCTCTCACAAAAGCCATGCTGACTCTTCCTCAGCAGGTCTTGCTTTTCTACATGTTTAATAATTTTTATCTTTAATGATAGATTCTACTAATTTACCAGGAACAGATGTCAAACTGACTGGCCTGTAATTTCCTGGGTCCCCCCTAGACCCTTTCTTAAAGATTGGTGTGACATTGGCCATCTTCCAGTCTTCAGGAATGGAGCCTGATTTCAGGGATAAGTTGCATATTAATGTGAGGACATCAGCAATTTCATGCTTGAGCTCTTTAAGAACTCTTGGATGAATGCAATCTGGGCCAGGGGATTTGGTAGCATTTAGTTTATCAATGGTACTGTCTAACTTAACAGCAATCCCCAGTATAGAGTCCTTAGACCCCACCAGTGTATTTCCCGGTGTCCACAAAGGCATTGCCTTTGTGTCCGTAGAAAGCATCTCTTTAGAAACAGTTGCTCCCACCATTGGACCATGCTTGACTTGGAACTTCCTAAAGAATCGTGATTGGCCACACACCCTCATGGAAGGCTACTTTTGCACTTCTGCGGCACCCATTACTTCTTATTCCTCAAAATCCAAAGATGCCCATAGGTTCAGCAATGGTTGGCACCTCTTTGAACAGGGATGGCAAATGAAATTTCAAATAACTGAATTTTGCAGTTTTCTTTATTTAAGCTATTTACTTCACTTGGAAATGTGGGGAATAAGGGGAATGTGGGAATAAGGATTGCATCACTCCTAGATTTGGGAGTAAGGATTGCATCACTCCTAGATTTTGGCTTTAGTTGTACCAGTGAACTAATCTTTGCTTGTGTGGCCATACTCTTCATGGGATGCCTGAGATCTTGAGACTTCTCAGAATTTATATTCTCTTTATGTGTTCCCTACTTCATCTCTCTCAGACTTTTGAATATTGTATTTCATTCATATTTACTGCATGTAGACAGAGGTGTGTATCTAGGGAAAATGTAGCCCAGTGCAAAACTGAGTGTCCCTCTGCTCCATATGGGCGTCAGCCCTCCCGCTAACTTGTGACCAAACAACTTTTTTTGCACTGGTCTTGAAGTCAGCGTATGGACCTGGGGGAAAGAAGGAGGGGTGTGGGGCAGTGGTGGGATTCAGCAGGTTTGCACCACTTTGGCAGAACCGGTTGTTAAAATGGTGCTTGTAAACAACCAGTTGTTAAATTATTTGAATCCCACCACTGGAACCAGTGGTTAAATTATTTGAAGCTTTCCACTTCCCTGGTGTGTGGGGTAAAAGATTTTCATTAGCCCTAATGCGACTGGGCTAAAATGTCCACAGCCCAGAGACATTTGACCCCTATTATATCCCCTGCATGTAGAGATCTATTGGAGCATAAAGGTAGGCTTTAATTGCAGAATTTCCTACATAAAACAATTGTTACATCACTGCATTGCGTTCCCTTTCAGCACCAAGTGAAAATAGTTTTCATGTTGACATTCAGTAAGTTTAACTCCTGATGTTTTCAAGAGCTCCAAATCTTGTTTGTTAATTGTTAATTTAAAAAAATTACATTTGTTTAAAAAAATCTCAAGAATTTTTTTTCAAGTAAAACATCTTTGTTAGCTGAGTACATGATATTGCCAAAGGAAACATCTGGGGACAACTATGAAGAAGAAGAGTTTGGCTTTATATCCCCCCCCCCTTTCTCTCCCTGTAGTGGAGACTCAAAGGGCTTACATAATCTCCTTTTGCCCTTCCCCCGCACACAACAAAACAATTCACCTGTGAGGTAAGGTGGGGCTGAGAGAACCTCAGAAAAACCTGGTGACTAGCTCCAAGGTCAGCCCAGTTGATGCGTGGTGTGGGAGTGCACAGGCTAATCTTGAATTCCCCAGATAAGTCTCCCCATGGCTCAGGCGGCAAGGAGCCGGGGAATCAAAACACGGTTCCTCCAGGATTAGGAATGCACCTGCTCTTAACCACTACGCCACTGCTGCTATCATGAACAGGTATGATAGGTGAAAACTTCAACTGATATAATTTTTAAAAGAGCTTTCTATTAAAAAGTGTACTTACTGCTGTTTATGCATTCTGTAAAGCAACATCAAAGTTTTTCTCATTGGTTTTATTTTCTTTCTCGTGATCCATATTTAATGTACTGTTGCAGTCATTTACAATTCTCAAACATGCACCCCATGGTCTATTATCTTTTTATGATAATTTGTCACTGCTTTTTAAAGCTATCTGAGACTTCGCCATAAGATCTATTTAACTGTAATTGATTACAATGTACAGGTCAGTGATTAATTCATGTACATTTTCATTTTGTGCCAAAAGGGAACATCATTATTTTTTCCACCTTTGTTGTAATGCATGATACAATTTTTGTGCCTTCAGTTTAATATTAAAACACAAAACATGTATTTAAACAATGACAGAAGCTATGACAAATCAAAAAGCAGACAAAAATTCAAAGTCAAGGAGAACACTTTGTATTATTTGGTATCTAATGTTATAAAATAACCCAACCAAGGAGGTCTCCCACTAACACCTCTTTTATTTTTTAAAAAAGGTGCAGAAGTAAGACAACTGCAAAACACAGATAGCTTCTTGCATCTTCCCTCCCCCACTGCAGGACTTTTGACTTTATACAGAATTCACAACTTATAGGTGCACCCAATCACTCATAAACACTTTGTCTTACCACCCACTGGATTATCTTTAATCCTGGAAAGGTTTTAGGGAGATCACAAACAGTGCTATGTACTGTTGAAAAAGAAAAACTCTTAAAGAAATCACAAAATCCCTTTGTAAATCTGAAATTAATCACAAGCTAGGGGCCTAGGGCAATATGGTGTTACTTTATCAGTGCTTTCAGTTATGAATCGTATGGTACACACAGACATACACTAGTTGACTTGTCATCTCATGCTTAGAATTCATGAGAAAATTGGACAGTATCTTCAAAACATGGGGATTCCTTTGGCAATATAAGTACTGGGCAACTTAGCAAAATGAGGGAAATTGTGTTATCACCAGTTACTGTAACTGAGGATGGTCGTTGCGTTTTTCCTGAATGCATTTGTAGTTTCCATAATTGTGCCTCACTCTTTACTTCTTGTATTTCACTGCCCTTTGACCCTGCTCTTTACAACCTTGTTCTTCAAAACCTTGTATGCATATGTCTGCCAAGAGAGGATCCGCTTAGTGCATATGAACAAGTGGACTCCAGCCTTTGAAAGCTGAGGCTAGGTCTTTGGGGCACCACAAGATTTCTGTTAATTTTTGTCCAAAGTTATGCAGTTCTGCCAAATGGCATCTATATGTATGTTTAAAATGTAGATTTTTGAATGCTAAATGTGAAACGTTACCAGCTTTTATGTAATGCTACCAACATTTTTGGTTTCAATTTATGCCATCACTGTGGACTCACATTTTCAGTTTCCTCTTGGTTATTGCAAAGAACTCATAATTAGTTGCTCCACTGGAATTTCCACCACTGATCACAGATTATAGTGGTGCAGGTGGAGCTTTGACCAGTCTAGGCTTCTTTTGTGTAGAAAGAGGTGGTACAGCAGCCAGTGTCTATGCCCTGAGAGACAATCTCATATCAACAAATTCATACAGAATGTTTTCCATCACATTCAAGCTGTCTTGAATAGAAGTTAATCATGAGGTAGAGGTGGTCCCTTGTGCAAGCACCGGGTCATTACTGATCCATGGGGTGACATCACATCACAACATTTGTTAGGCAGACTGTGTTTATGGGTACATCAATCATTAGTATATCATTAATACATGAAATCATAATGTCCGTCATTCCCAGCCAACAATTTCTGAGGATGTAAAGCTCAAAGCAAGGCAATGTGGCTGAAGACTGGGAATACTGAGAAGCTGCAGGAAATAAGTAACCAACATAGCAAAGATACTACATCCAGCATTTCAATTTCAAATTATTTAATTTGTAAAAAGGGGTACAGGTCAAACAGTAGTGACAGTGCATATTGTGGAAACAGCGGGCACTATTTTGATAATTATTTCTAGGATATCTTATTTAACATCTTTATCTGATTAAGAGATTAGCATACACCATGGCTATCTTGATCTATGCCCTTGTTCAATCAAGATTAGAAACAAAAATGAGACATCTATCTTTGATTCTTGCAAAACTGGAGTTTTCTTCCCAAGTATGTTTGCAGAGATTTCTTCAACCAGGTCCATTTAACTTTGTTTTAACTTTCAAGGGGAAAAAACTCTGATTCTATAAAAATAAACAGGAGCCATGAGGGCTCTTAAAGGCTAACAAAATTTTATTCCATCAAGCAATTTTGTAGGGAACTTCTGAGCCTCCTTGAAAGTAATGTGTAAAAAAAAATTACAGTAAAAATTTTGTTAGTCTCTTTAAGGGACCATAAAATCCTTTTGTTTATTTTTTTTTTCTGCAACAGACAAACTCTGGGCATAATTCTTTGGATCTCTACCAAAGCACTAACAGGAGTGTCTTTATGAGATGGCAGATCTCTCTTCCACTTGCAAAGTTATGACAAACTTCACACCAACTATAGCTACGTGCCACCTGGATTCTTTGGTAAAGAAAAAATAAGTAGGAACTTCTATTTGATATTCTGAGCATACAGTCTGTAAAAGGCCTACTTCTCAGCCAGCCACAATCCTTCAGCAAATGAGAGTGAAGGGTTGCATAGATGTGCTGTTTTGCTCTCTTTAATGCGGCTGTCTGTGAGATGCTGTGGACATTTCAGTGTTCTTTTTTTTTTGCCTACTAAAAGTTACAACACACATAAGTGTGGTATCATAGAAGTTTCATCCACTTTCTTTTAGCTGCTGTGAAGGTGGTGTAGGAATCCTAAGCACATTTGGCATCCTATTATACAAAAGTAGCTGTAGCCAGGGTGGCAAGGACTCACTTCCAGCCAATCGCCATGCACAGTAAACTTCCAGCCAATTGCCACACACACGGCTTGGGGAAAAAACCAACACAAGCAAAGCAGCGAGATGTGGTGGTTACTCACTCTCTGGCATGCTTGCCCTTCTCATCCACTGGTGAATAATTTTAATCACTATACCACCTACAGTTACCTGAGAAGGAGCAGGTGTGAAAACTGGCCCCTCCTTGAGGAAGGGTTGTGACTGCTGGCGGCTGCAAATGCACTGTTAACTGTTGCCTGATGATACAAGTGTCCAGAAAGCGAGGAGGGAGAAGTTGAGGAAGCTGGATGATATGGGAACTGAAGGGGAGGAAAGGCAGAAGGGGTGACCTCCCTCAGTGGCCACCATCAATCCTTGCAGATTACTCGGATGCAGGTGACATCCAGGAAGAAGAGGGAGGATCTCCAGGGAGGGAGCCAGGTGAATCCAAATAAAAATTTATTATTTCTGCACACTCATCTTGTAGTGTTACTCACTTGGACTTACTGGACTTACCTGTTCTCCTGCAACTTTTTGTTCATTTCTGTTCATTCCGTTTTGTGGCTTGTATGCTGTTATCACGTTGCTGTTGTGCCTTGTTTTTGTGTCTTGTTTGATATATGGTGTTTACTCTGGATACCTTTTAAATATGTTGATGCAGTTGCAGCTCTAGTGTGGGTGGATTTTTTTGTTATCTCAAGTTGTTCAGCAAGCGTGCTAATTCGTCACCACATGTTCCCCCATTGTTTCCTTTAAATTTGGGTCAGGAGGTTACATAGTATCTTACTTATTTATTTATTATTGGGCTTGCTATCTCTGCCCCTTTTCCCAGCCGAAGCTGGGCTCAGGGTGGCTCACATCCATAATAATGATACAATATAAATTCCATATAAAATATAGCAAGCAAATAAAAACAACAAAATCACAACCCCTGAATGCTTACAATTAAGGTATGTTAGAAGGAATGGGGGGGGGGGTCAAAAATGCTCCCTCCTGCCTCTTGTAAGAGCTTCGAGCTCCTCAATGTATCTCCTCCCTATTTTCATGGCTATTATTCCATGCCAATCCTAAGAGCCCAGGGAATACACTTTCTAGGGTCAGAAATGGCTTTTCGAAGGGAGGGGAAAATCCAGGAAGATCGGGGTAACTCTTGCATGGTCCTTTTGTGCAGGATCCAGTCCATAGTCTTTTCTATACCCCACAGCACTCTTGGCCTCTTTCCCAAGACATTAAAAGCAAATTTAGGGACTTCGTGGTTACAGCCAGGATAAACGAACCTGGCATAGCCCCAGGCTGTTCACATCGGCCAGGGCATGTGCCTTCACAGGAAGTGCTTTTTAAAAAAACTTTTAAAAAACTTACCTCCCTCTGAAGCTCAGCTACGCAGGCAGGCACACATGCTCCCCCAGAGATTTGCTGGAGCCAGCAGTGTGCTTGTGTGTGGTCTGTGAGATGGGAGCTGGGGTGGGGGAGCATTAGTTGCATAATGCGCCTCACAGCCTCTTTAAAAACAAAAGAAGAATAGGCAGAAATCAGCAGAACAATATCTTGTAAAACCCGGGGATCCATGCAAAAGCCCCCCCCACCCCTAACCTGGGTTTCTCTTGCCCTTAACCTGTGCTTTATTGGCCTGTATGGTAAGGGCCTCTGCAGAGGCGTTCCTTCCCATTGGGCAAAGCGGGCAGTTGGGTTCCCTGGGCTTAGGCCCCTGTGGGGGCGGAGGGTTTGTTTGTAGGATTTTTTGTATTTTTAGTGTTTTTGCATTTTTGGCCTGCAGAGGGCGCAGTTTTAGGCAGCAGCACCAAACTTTTCAGGGATGTTTTAGAGACTCTCCTGATAGAATCACTCCAGGTTTGGTGAGGTTCGGTTCAGGGAATCCAAAGTAGGACTCTAAAGGGTGGCTCCCATCCCCCCATTGTTTCCGCAATGGGAGCTAATAGGAGATGAGGCTACTACTTTTGAGGGTCGATGAGCAATCCTTTGGGCCCCCTGAACGAAACTTCACCAAACCTGAGGTAATTCATCAGGAGGATATTTTACTGGATACTATCCAGGTTTTGTGAAAGTGCTTGGTCCAGGGGGGGTCCAAAGCTATGGACTCCCCAAAGGGGTTGCTCCCTATCATCCATTGTTTCCAATGGGAAAGCTTAACAGAAGATGGGGGCTACACCTTTGGTGTGGTCCATGCAACTTTGGACCCCTTGAAACTGGAACTTCACCAAACTTGGGTGGTATCATTAGGGGAGTCTCCTAAATGTACCTCCTGAAAGTTTGGTGCAGTTGCTGAAGCTTAACAATTGCACCCCTCGCCAGCAGGCACCTCCTCCTAAATTTCAGATTTTCCTTTTAAATCCTCCCGCCTCTTGACATCGGATTTAAAGCGGAGAATCTGGAGGTCCCCAGTTTAAACATTTCGCAAGTGATGCTCGTTTCAGCGGGGTGGGAGAGAGAATCAACCCCAAAAATAGCATCACTTCAAATGTGCTGTTTAAACTGGGGAACCCCAGATTCTCCCTTTAAGGTGGATTTAAAAGGAGAATCTGGGCTCTCCTAGTTTTAAACAATTCTCATTGAAAATGGATGTTGTTTGGGGGTGGATCTCCAGCTATCACTTGTTTTAAACTAGGGAGCCCAGATTCTCCTCTTTGAAATACTGAAAGTGATTGCTGTTTCCCACCAATTGTGGGGTACCTGGATACAACACCATAAAATGTTTTCATAGCAGTAATAAAACATTTTGTAAGCATTTCCTGAAAAATGTTTTCAAAAAATTATGCTTCTGCTGTGTGGCATGGCTTATTGCTGTGCCTCAGATTTGTGAGTTGGGAGCTGGGCATGTCTCTATAATGTGATGGTGACGCTTGAAACAACCTTGGTGTAAAAAAATCATTGCTGGGTCACATTGGGGGAGGGGGGCTGCCCATGGCGGGCACCAAACCCAGTTTGCCTAGATACCACTGGGCTGTGAAGCTACGGAGGGGGTCCTGCGTTGCAGTTGGGCACGCCAGCCTGGGGTCATCAAACTCAGGTTTTGCCCAGGGCTACAGTTTGCCTAGTTACGCCACTGGGCCTCTGCCAATCTCAAAGAAAGTGAGAGTTGCTTGATATCACTTTTCAGTATATGCTGGGCATCCAAAAGTGTGTTGTGCCTTTAGCTACATCTCACTGTTTAAATAACAGGGCTGACAATCTAAACTGAAGGTTTGTTTCATTCTCCCTGAGTAGCAGAAGAATTACAGGGTCTTCAGTGCAAAAACATGAAATAAGTGGACTCTTTACTACCTCTCAGGAAGAGATACACCTCCCAAAAAAGCAAGCATAAACATCTAGTTCTATGGCAGATGTTGTAGATCACAGTGTGAGGTCACTCCTTACCCTGTATTTGGCAAAAAGACAAATCAGTTTTGTTAGCATTTAATTCTGTTCTGTCTTGCCAAGTTAATTGTTACTATTAGCCTCCCTGCAAGACAAGAGTGGGCACTGGTGCCAACTGAACCATCTCATTCGTTCTGAGGTTTTGCCATTGAAGATGCCAAGTCCATCCTTGATTCTAATTATATGAGGTACAATCCAAGCGTTTTTACACTGGGTGCATAAAAATAATGTTGGAAGGACTGTTTAATTTTGCTCACTAACCCTCAATTAAAATGAACCAATTGCATGATAGCTCCTGCCCTCCAATGATGATTATGCTCCTGTTTTATGGCAGACAACTACTTGAAATCCAGGGAGGAGAGAAAATGAACAAAAAGAAGGTGGCCAGAAAACCATGATAAAGATAAGTAATAAAGATCATAACACTTATTTGGGCGAAATCATTACTGCAAAGGGAAAATACCCAGCCTCCTTAAATAATAGCACATGTGATTTCCCTTCATTTTCGCAGCATGCTCTTTGCTTGGCACACAATTTATATCTCATGATGATCACTTATGTGTGTGTTTTTTATCTACAGGAGGGGGTGGAGAAATTTTTTTCTAAATAAGGAGTGCTATTGTAACCTCAGCTGTGGGTTCTGTGGGGCAGTACTTGGAATGAATTGCAACAACAAATTTTAAACAACAAAATAGTTTACTTTTCTTTACAATTAACACTTTTAAAACATTAACATTTAACGTTTACAATACAAGGTTCTGTTCAGGTTGCATTTCAAGTCCTTCTATTTACAGTCTACTGATATTGCCAAGTCCAAATTCTTCTTTGCAAGTTGGCTGGCTCCTGAAGACTCCAAGGGCTTGATGAACAGGTTGCAACATGATGAAGGTCTCCAGGAGAACTCTCACCCATTACAACCACAAAAGAAAACCCTGAAACAATAAACTCCAACATTTACAACATAGCAAAACAACTACCTTCCCAGTAGAAGTTCCCAATAATATATTGCAATTACCTTTAACAAGGTGTTAAGGGCTTATAGGAAATTGCTAAGGTCCCGGGTATTTGGTACCCTTGTCTTCTGCAAAGAGCTCTTTCAGCCTTTCTGCTGCTCTGAGTCTCCACCCCCTTACTGGGTCAACCCATTCTGGGCATGGGGGTTACACTATCAGATGTGTTCATACAGGGAGAATAATCTTCAAGTATGTGGGTCCCAGGTCACGATGGGCTCAAAAGCTAAGACTCAGAATCTTGAACTGAACCTGAAAGCAAATGGACAACTAATGGAAAGATCTTGCCCACTCTTGTCTTGCAGGGAGGCTAATAGTAACAATTAACTTGGCAAGACAGATCTTTCCATTAGTTGTCCATTGAACAGGAGTAGTATATGCAGATTAACTAGCTCCAGGTAGTAGTTGAGCTTTACCTTTAGCCAACACACAGCTCCCAGCTATCTCTACTCACAACTGCAAAACTGCTTCTCTGACCCTCCCTTTAGTTCTGAGGCATTTTGTTTTCCCAAACTGTAATGGATATTACATTCCTGGAGAGAGATGCCCAGACAAATAACCCCTGGTCATTACAGTTCTTTTGATCAAGCCCTTAGCTGCTAAATCATTAGCTAGCGATTCACAGTGACCAAGATGGCCAAATGCACCACGGTATGTCCTGGAGGGAACATAATGGGATGCAGCATTGGAGAGTGCAAAATGAAGGGGATAATTTTGTCTTGTGGAGGGACCAGAGCATCTGCTGTAAAGCATCTGCTTGGCATACAGAAAATCCCTGTTTCAATCCCCAGCATCTCCAGTTAAAAGGGTCAGGTAGCAGGTGATGTGAAAGACTTCAGCTGGAGATCCTGGAAAGCTGCTGTCAGTCTGAGTTCACAACACTGACTTTGGTCAAATCCCCACTACTGTTTTAGCCAGGTTTCAGAACACAAACTAACCAGGTTTGAGGGATGACCTCCCCATTGCTTGCGTGGCAAATTCCATTCTCCCTGTTAATCTGCGTTCCGGCAGGACCTGGTTACAAGGGGCATAGACCCCATTAACACGATTCAGAGCTGATCCGAGGGGAGGGATGAGGGTTGAAACCCTGACTCGTTTCCCACCCGGGAGTGTGACGAGGAATTCGGGCAACCAATCAGCGCTGCAATGAGCACGCAGCCTTTCCTTGGTTTCGTTTTCGCTTTTGCAATCAGCCAGCAGAAGGGGACACAAACGTTAAACAGTCAAACGTGTCACTTTGATTCGTTAATGGTTTACACAGGTAACGATTAACTGTTTGCACAGTTAAACAGTTCAACGTTAAACGTTTACATGCTGGGGGTTTTTTAATCATGCCCCTACAATGTACGTTTCCACAGTGGGAAAAGGTCCCACCCCATCAAGGCACGCCAGCCAATCAGGGGAGACTGGTGAAGCGAGCTCGCCTGGTAGTGGGGATTGCTAAGAGTTCTGCAACCGGGTGTGTCTGCTGTGTGCTTGCTGCAATGAAGAGGACACGGTTTTACAATGAAGAGGACACGGTTTTACAATGAACAGGTTTGGATCTGCGTGCAAATTTCAAGTGGGGATTCGACCTTTGACAGACTGATTCAGTATAAGACAGTTTAATGTGTAGGCTTTCTCTCACTGAGGCTAGTGCTTTATTAGAAAAATTCCAGGCTGTTTTACAGAGCCTAGCAGCTCAGTCAACCTGCAGAATCTGGTGTTCTGTTTGCATTATGGACAGAAATCATGCACATTTACAAGGAGATATGTCTGTACATCACTCGGAGAGCTAGTAGAGCCATATGATAAAGGGTAAGGGAAACTACGTAAATGGTGTTTCCCCTACTTATGTGATACCCAGGCAGCCCAATCCAAGAGCCAGGTGCCTGACCGCGGTGCCACAACCATGTCCAACCGCCTCCTCCAAAAAGGCTTCCTGGCAGCATGGGGAAACTCAGAAAGTAAAAAAGCCCCTCTGCTGCTGAGAAGCTTCTATGGGGCAAAATAGAGTACACAATACTGACTTCGATGGACCGGTTTAGTATAAGAAGGGCAGTGTAAGTCTGGATCCCCCTGCCGCCAGCTTAATGCTGTGAATGGCCAGGAGGGAACTGACTAAAGTTGGTTCCTCCCTGACCATGCCCCTGCCCTGCCATTACTACACCAATGGCAGCAGGGATGCTGGGGTGATCTTGGCAATGAAAGCCTTCAACAATACATTGAATGGCTTGGATTGTCTTTGTTGCCCTGAGAATTAGGTTAAGCAACATGTTAATGACCTGGAGAAAACTTTGAAGAAGAAAAAACCCACAAGATTCCAGTGTGAAAAGAAAGTCTGTTGGCTAATGCCCATATAAGTCTGTTAACTAATGCCAGCGGTGAAAAAGAAAGTCTATTGGCTAATGCCCATTTAACCACCAACATAACTATCCCCTCCAGTCCCCAGAGAACTTTTGCCAATTGCAGTAAAAACGTTGATGAATTCATTTTGTGAAAAGTGAACCAATATGTGTAGCAATACTTGCACACCTCTATAAATTTTATTTTAAAAGACAAAAAAACCCTACCTGAACCACATGATAGACAAACTAAATCAGAGTTGACTTGTTCATGTGGGCAAACTGCAAGAGTTCACATTGCAGGTGAACAGCCTGTCTTTGACTGTTAAGAACATTATATCAGTCTTCATTCAGTGCTGTCTCTGCTCAGTAGTCTATAAGCCTGTTGATACAACTGTGTATTCAAAACTGTTTGATTGTATAAATGTTCCAAACAGGAATCCTGCCACTAATGGTACCTGCTGGTCTTATACCTGTTCCCTGGGTATATGAGCCTCACACATTTCACACAAGAAAAATGGCACCCTCAGGCCTCATAAATTACAACACTCTGTGATAGTTCCTATTATAATATATGGCTGACTGATGAAAATTGATGGTATTAACTCCTGACACAAGTATTTATGTGACCGAACACTACTATAATTATTAGCAATGCTAATAGCATGCTTTGAGGGCGGGAGTTTCCATGACCTGAGGCATGTACATACATCACTCGTAAGGTAATAGCATCGATAGTAAGCAATTAATTACTCAACAGTAGGGTTTAATTAGTGTAAAGATCTAGATTCTCAACACAACTATCTCATCCTTATGAGGCATCTGCCCCAGAGTTCACAGTTCCATCTTGCATTGCCCAAAAGGGCAGTTGTGGAGGCAACCACATTTTTCTCTTAGTTGTCTAGTCATGGTTATGAAACCTATGATTGGTCGTTCTAAGAAAGAGAAGACAAGCAGATATTTATCATCCTTTATGCACAAAGACATAATGTTGGGATACTGGTTTTGTTTTTAAAGCCAGGTCCCCCTTTTTGCCTTTTATTTCATTGCTCCGTTTTCTCTGTTCGTATCTACACTTTTTGTCCAACCTCCTTTGAGCACCCATCCTGAGATTCAAATGATGTTACATTGATATAACAGGTGTCCTTCTGGATCAGACTAAATGATTCATCTAGTTCTATAGCTGTTTCACACCACTAGTTCCCCTGAAGAGCCAACGAGCAGGCATGGCTTCTCTCTCCTTGATCTTGCCTGCTAGTACTAGTATTCAGAGGTTCACTGGTTAGTCCCTTTAGTTATCACAGCTAGCAGCCATTAAAGAGGCTATCGTCTATCAATCTGTCTCCCTTTAAGGCCATCTATGCTGGTAGCCTTTACTACTTCAGTTCCACAATGTAATTACTCACCGAATAAAGATGCATTTCCTTTTGTCTGTTTTCAATCTATTGCCCATCAGCTTCATTGAGTGTGTGTCTGAGTGATAATATTATGGGAGAGGAAGAAAAAGCTTCCTCTGTCCACTTTCCTCTATCCCCATGCATAATTTTATAAACATCTACCAGGATCCCCAGAGTCTCTTTTTAAAAAAACTAAAAAGCTCCAGACTTTTCTCATTTACCCATGAAAGGGTACTCCAACTCATTAATCATCTTGTTTGCTCACTTCTGTACATTTTCCAGCCTTGTAATATCCTTTTTGAGATACAGTGAATAGAACTGTACACAGTATTTCAAATGTGGCTGCACCATAGATCTATACAAGGGCATTCTAATATTTGCCATTAAAAAAAAAACACCTTTCCTAATAACCCCCATTATGGAATTTGCCTTTTTCACATTGGATAAACATTTTCATCAAACTATCCAGTACAACCACAAGATCTCTCTCCCTTTCAGTCTCAGCTAGTTTGGACACTATCGGCATGTAAAGATGGGATGTTTTTGCTCTTATGTACATCACCTTGAGCTTATTAATACTGAACTGCATTCATTCAGCCAATTTATGCATATCCTCCTGGAGTTCATAATCAATACATGTGGTATCATACAAACTTGATTGCTACACCACTCTCTCTCAATTCCTGATCATCTATGAACTTATTAAACAGATCCCAATACCAATCCTTGTGGAACCCCCACCCTCCACACTCCTTCCTTCCTTCCTTCCTTCCTTCCTTCCTTCCTTCCTTCCTTCCTTCCTT
>NC_059435.1:30624113-30643424 GCF_021028975.2 Sphaerodactylus townsendi
CCTTCCTTCCTTCCTTCCTTCCTTCCTTCCTTCCTTCCTTCCTTCCTTGTCAAAAACCTTAAATTCCAAGAGTATAATGTCTACTGTGTCATTGTTATTAACTCTCTCAAAGATCCTCCAACAGTTGGTGAGGCAGGACTTCCCTTTGCAAAAGCCATGATGATATCCCCTCAGGAGTCTTTGTTCCGGGCCATATTTCAAATGTTCCTTAATTTTTTTTAAAAAAATCTTTCAATAAAAAGTAGAACATCAGTGAGACATCTTATTAAAATGCTAGCTTTCTGAAGTGCTGTGGGCACTTTTGTAGTTGCTGAGCATTCAAATATGCAATTTCTTATCTGCATTTTGGTCATAGGAGAACTTGTGATCATTGTTTTTAAATAGACTTTGTTAACATAAAAAATAGCAAGGATGAACTAACTTTTTAATATATATTTTAAAAAGATGTTCTAAATAACAATAAACTTATACAGTGTATAAGGTAATGAGTTAGCCAAGAATGTGCGCCCTTATCACATGGGACAGTTAGCTATTGTTAGGAAATTATGTTAAAATCCTGTAGATATGGAACATTGTATTATTGAGAGCTTCTTCTCAGAAGGGGACTCTTGCCTGATACCTTCCCACTTTTTGTGTAAGAAACTCCAATGAACTTGTGTAATTACTGTCCTTTAATTATCAATGTAACTATGATACTTTGTTCATTTAGTTTATATTAAGAATGCAATAGTTATGCTTTAATAAAAGCTTAGGATCTAAGCAGAGACTCCCTAATAGTATTTAATTGTGTACTAGACCCGAAACAAACTTCTAGTGTTATTGAGGTGCATCTCTGGCTGAGAGTTAAGTGATCTGGTATGGGAAAGCTAACCAGACACCTAGGGTTTCTTAAGTGCACACCCATACCTGAATCAGGCCTAACCAGAGTAATCCAGAACATTCCGGATCCCAGTCAAATCCATCCATTCCTTATCAGTTTTTTTAAAATTTATTTATCTGTACGCTTGTTTCCTGTCCATCCCCGAAGTCCCTGGCCAGGTTGGATTTTAGTATTGGATATTAGTATTTGATATCTAAAAGTGACAAGTCCTTATGATGTCCCTTATCAGTGTATCTCTATGATGGAGAAAAAGCTTTGCCTGAAATATTCCTGCTTGTCATTCAGCTGCTAAAGGTAGCTTGTGTAAAGGTAGCTAAAGGTAGCTTGGCTTGTGCCTCCCCCTCCCATAGACTCTTCTTGAAGTTCAGCAACTTTTGTAATTTTCTATTAAATATTCATCTGATTTCACCATCACAGTATTCACCGGATTCCAAGAAAATCTTGCATTTTCGTAATAAGTTTTGAAATGGCCTTTATTTGTGATGTTATGACATAATGATGCATAATTACGTGGGGGTGCGGGGAGGGTCAGGATTGAGAACTGCTTCTGAAAACAAGTCATCAAATACCGAGTCACTGCAAGAATATTGCCAGAGGTAAACACTAATCATGGGTTAAAAATAGACCTGATCTCCTATAATATACTCTATGCTCTATATTCCTTCTATATTTCCTCTAATGGTCTTTCCTTTATTCATACAAATCTTTTGCAATTGCAACAGTTGCCAAACATACACACACACATGCATATTAAAGGAATGTGTCAGTACAATGTGTTGTGTAATGAAAATAGCTAAGTGGGCCAGGATGAGTTGGTGCTTGCAGCCGTGAATTGCAAGATTTGACTTGCAAGGATGACTCTGTATTTGCTGCAAAATGAAGTCAAATTAGAAGCAGTCACGCGGGCATGGGACAGGGCCCTTTGAATTTCAGTTGAGCCCCCAGAATCTCTTCCAAGCATCATTTCAGTACATTTGCAAATCCCTAAAAGGGTTTGGGTCCATCTGTCAGACCCCCCCAAATGTGTTCACAAGTCAACAGCATTTAAAAACAGGAGAGTGAATGTGTCAAATTAATTATAACTTAATTCAGTTAATTGGATCTGTGGCATTCTTTGCCCTTAAGAAATTATTACACAACAGAAGGAGAGTCAACCAATTATTTGAATAAGATATATGCTTGCCTAATGTTCTGCTGACTGTACACTTGCTGACTCCACACAACATAAGTCCTTCATTGCTCCAGGTAATGGACAGGGTGAGTAATATCAGATGCTAGCAGCCACAAGGCCTCATTCTTACCTTACCAAAATGTCTTCTTGCAATTTTGACCCTTGTGTTGTCCCAAAAGAAACAAAAGACTGTGGGCACAATCCCTCTCAAAGTGGCATTTATCCATCACACAGTTCATCTGATGGAATAGCATTTTCATATGTGGAAGAAAGGGTGGCAATTTCCACTGATTCCCTGTCCAAGTGTAGATTCCCATCCCCCCCCCCCCACACACACACACACTATGCTGTTCTGCCAGAGACTCTACTGATATTCAGGTACAAAATTTGGGGGGCTCAGTTGGTTAAAGCAAGTGGAGGAGGAGGAAGAAGAAGAAGAAGAAGAAGAGGAGGAGGAGGAGGAGGAGGAGGAGGAGGAGGAGTTTGGATTTATATCCCTCCTTTCTCTCCTGCAGGAGACTCAAAGGGGCTTACAATCTTCTTGCCCTTCCCCCTTCTTGCCCTTCTTGCTCCGTTCCGATTGGCTACTGTTCTATGGCCATGTTCTGTCTATCCCCACACACATTATACAAAAAACTGCCACAGGAATGGAGGGACCAAGGTGGCTTTTTTTGATTGGCCGCTTACATTGGTATGCGGAAATTGTGCGCTGTTTGTGCGACCAGCCATTGCTTCGAACGCAAGCAAGAAGAGGGGGGGAAATTTAGGCGCGATTTTCACCGCGGCGGTTCTCCAGCTGTATGCATGCCCGAAACACTCAGATGTGATTGGCTGAATGGAGGACTCCTGGCACCAGAGATTCCACACTTTACTGGAATCGAGCTGAGTTTGAGCATGGTTCCCTGAAAAAGTAGTAGTTCCCAACTGCAGTCGGAAATTTGACCGTTACATGGGGCAAAGCTGGTACAAAACCACGTCAATCCCAGTGGTTGTGCGGAGCACTTCGGTCGAACGCAGCTCGAACTTAGGTCGATAGCACAAGTGCAGAATCGACCTATGTGTCACATTCTTCCAAATATCTACTTCCCATGTTTGGGAATTGCCCTCCTCCTCAGGAAGGCCACAACAAACCATCTCTGGATGTCTCTAGCCTTGAAAATTCAACAGTGTCATCATAATTCAACTGTGAATTGACAAGCCAAAAAACCAAAAAAAGATCAACTTACACATAATTATCTTCCATTATCAAATGACTACCATCTAATATAAGATGATATTAGTATCTTAGAAATGAGCATGGATTCATATAGATCAGGGGTAGGGAACCTTTAACACTCAAAGAGCCATTTGGACCCGTTTTCCATGGGAAAAGAAAACACTTGGAGCCGCAATTTTTTTTGACATTTAAAATAAAGATAACACTATATATATATTGGGGGTTTTTTACCTTTTACTCCGCTCATTCTGAGAAGCGCATGGATGCGCCCGCCCTGCTGCCTGCAGGGCGGGCAAGGATGGGGCCGGCAGCTCGGCTCATGGAGCCACAGTGCAAGGGCAGAAGAGCCGCATGCGGCTCTCGAGCCGCAGGTTCCCTACCCCTGATATAGATGGATATCAATATATTGAATTTGCACCATGACCATATCTGTGGATACTTAAATACAGCCATGAACAGAGAAACTATGAACAACATAACAAATCTTTGTATAAACCTGAAAAAAACCAAATTTGCAGAAAAATCTAAAAGCTTTTAAAAATACATTGGGAGTTAACCTCTACCCCTAAGAAATCAAAGCAGTGCCTGCATCTTTAAGAACAGAAAACCCTCTGCAGGGGACATTGTGGGGGTTGCTAGGCAACCAAACAGTATTGCCAGCCTTCAAGCTTTAGTTTCTGTCAATAAAAGGTGTTGGGGATGGGTGGGGAAGGACATGGCTATTTCCAGGATTTCCAGAACTATTTCAGCCTTTGAGGAAGATTCACTGAAGCTATGCCAAGAAGCACCCACTGGACAATTTGTTACCATGAGGCTTGCCTAACCAGAACTGGATGTTTTCTACTGTTTGATAGTTTCGGACTATCTCAGAGACTGAGGTTGGAATTCCAGTTCTTCCTTGAGGCTCAGTGGGTGACCTTGGGCCAGTTTCTCTTACAAGATGGAATGCTATAGTATGACTGTCCATACACAGGCAAACAATTATATACAGTAGAAATAAATATTTGATTTCTATGTTTTGCAAGAGCCATAAATTGTGGGAAGGAAGCAAGAGCTGTCAGCATTCCTGGGAGAATTCTTTCTTTGTACTTCATGTATTGACTTTTGATTTTGCAAGGGACTTGTATTTGTTGCTGCCAAATTGACTTTTTAAAGGTCGCTACTTGTAAATGTCTTTGATAGGGAAAGTTTCAAGGAATGGTGCTATGTATGTAATTCAAAGTGTGTTGATTAGGGAACCATAAAGGACTTTGCTGCAAACTTTCTCTGAATTTTTGGCTGCTGTTAAGTACCCCCAACTCAAGGGAGAGTTAATATCTTGAATAATATGTGTATATATCTGTGGCAGATTCCACATGGGCCAAAAACAGCAGTGTGAATATGGTGTGAAAACGGTGTGAAAACGGTGTAAACCCTTTGACACTACTTTAAACCATTTTGCACCGTTTTCACGCCGCCGTTTTTGGCCCATGAGGAATCCGCCTCAGTGTGTTAACACCAGACTTCAGCAAACTGAAAGAAAGAACATCCAGAAAACGACTTATCAAAAATCAAGTATACGAATTAAATATTAACATATTTTTAAATTGGAATAAAATGTGTTCACAAAAGCACTGTTTATCTGTGCAAACAGCATGGAAAGTGGAGAACATCATTGATCCTGCTGGCTTTGCCCCCACCTCCATGCTTTGGCTTGGATCCCATGCCTGCACTGTGCCTGCACCACTCCTTCTCTGCATCAGAGATGGTCCTCTGCTGCAGACTTCTATACTCCATTCAACGTAAAGAACAAAGTTAGCTTTGCATTCCCTGATGGAAGTGAAAGGATATTGTTTCTGCTTGGGAAAATTGTGCCGATTCTCTTTTAGCCTTAAAGAATCATATTTAGGAAAATGCCACTTTCATTAAAACGTTTTTGCCTGCAGTATCAAACACAGAACAGTGAAAAAAGATCATTTACATTGCCCCGGATAGCTTTTAGCAAGACTTGCCTGTTTGTAAAGTTTTACCTGCCATATTGTTTCTTGTGGCAGAATTGGAGGGGCGGGGGATGACAGGTACTAGGACCTGGGAGAATATTCCTCCACAGCAAAGGTCCAGGAAGATGTGGCTGTTTAGTACGCAAATCTCCTTGGATCTTTATGTTGAACAGAATATAGTGCTAGACATTTTTGGCTCACTTAAAAGATATTGGTCTTGAAGGAGCAGAAGTGTCTGATACCAAACGAATATGGTCCACAATGGACAAATGCCTCCGCAATGACAAAAGAGTGCTGCACAAGATTAGCCTTTTTTGTATACTGTTATCAGAATTTTTTTTAAAGGCAAACAAAAACAACTGAGAGTATAAACAAAAATTATACTGTAAGAGGGAAAGAGAAGGCTCCCGATTTCTTCTGCACCAAATGTAAACACATTTAAAGAATTACCACTTGCTCCCTATTTACAGTTGTAAAATTATAATTCAATTAAGTCTTAATTATTATAACTAATAAAATAGAATTCACACACTATTCTCTATCATATTCATTTTCTTGTTCTCCTAGTCCTCAGATCCACAAATCATCAATTAATTTTTATTTGTTTTGTCCAAAAAGACTATTGGGTCTCCAAGACGCTTATGCATGGTGGCTGTGCACATACGCTCTATAGGCTCTGAATATTTAAATCTGTTTCCCACAAAACTGGAAAGAAATATGTATTCAGAGTCCATGTGAATTAAGGAGTGTATGTGTAACCCTCGTGCATAAAATATGAGCAACGCAATTAGGTAAAGGGAGGAGTCAGCATATGTGGTTCCACCATTTCAACAACATGTTAATTTATGCATGAATGGCATATCTGCATAGAGCTATCTAAATCACAGTTTGTTAGAATTTTGAATGGATCATAAGATCAGCTTGTCAATTAATAGCTGGTGGGACTAATAGTGTTGATTATTGGTTTATTTTAGATCCAACTTCATTTTATTTTATCCACAACAAATTAGAATGTTATTTCATGTTTACACAAAGTAGTTCAGATTTCCTCCACCACATTTTCTAGATTTCTTACTTGTTCTGGATTAACTTTTAGTGAGCTTTGGCATACACAAATATTAACAATCCCATTAAAAGCTCTCTCAAAATATTAGAACTTAAGGGCATCCAATTAAGCTGATGGGCAGTAAACTGAGAACGGACAAAGGAAATATTTCTTTATTACGCAAGTGATCAAAATGTGGAATTTGCTGCCAGAGGATGTAGTAACAGCCGTAGGCATGGACAGCTCTAAAAGGGGATTACATAGATTCATGGAGGATAGGCCAGTGGCTACAAGCCATGGTGACTAAAGGGAAACCTACATCCAGAGGCAGTCAGCTTTTAAATCCCAGTGCCAAGAGGCCATTTCAGAGGAAGGTCTCAGCCTCTAGGCCCTGTTGTTGGACCTCCAGAGAAACTGGTTGGCCAATATGTGAAGTTGCTGGACAAGATAGACCACTGCTCTGATCCAGCAGGGTTGTTCTTGCAGCAGTCATGAAAAGCAAATATGAGTTTGTGTAAATTATGGATTGTGAACCACCCTCTGCCACAGTTCATTTAGTAAAGCATTTACTCTTTTAGTAGTGATAGGATGCAATATTGATTAAATCTGTATAACCCTTTGCATCTTAACTTTTAGGATATATTACAGTGGGGAGATAGACCTACAGGAGACCTAAAGTTAGAGGTGTTCCATACATTTGTAGCATTACTTCACAAGTATGGAATTGGGTTCTTAGTACAGAATACAGTATGTTCAGAATTTTAACTTTCAATTAAAAGAGAGAGAGAAAGGGGTACAGTGACACAAAAGTGGATCATTTGATCTTTTGGACCAAAGAAGATGTGAGGTCAGGAGATCCATGATTTGATCTCTTACTTGTTCTTTTTAAATCTCACTGTCCAGCTCATGTGCTTGAAGGCTGTTTAAGTCTTTGCCCCTGTGGCATTTTCATTATCTTTATTGCACCACTACAGCAGTTATTTGTCTTGTGGGGCAAACAAGTGCCATATCTATCACTTTCCCCATGCACGACAAACAATCCCTGAGGGATGTAAAATTCCACAGTCACTCAGGAATATGATGAGGGTTGTTACCCTACTCCCTAGTACACATGAAGCCCCTGTAGTTAGCAAAAGCATCCTTCTAACAAGGAGTAAATACATGTATTACGGGTATTAATTACCAAGATCTTAACTCTGTGTACACCAGGTTCAGGACACATACCAACACTTAAAATAAATGAAGGGGAATAAGCTTCTTAAACAAGGAAAGAAATGTATTGAAATAACAGAAAAAGAACCAGGTTAAATCAGGTAAATAAGAGCAGAGGCACTACAGGAAGGAAATAAATGCATTTGTGAAGTACAACACATTGGCCCTTTCCACACAACTAAAATAAAATGTTTCGAGGCAGGAAATTAAAAGGTTCTCTCAAAATGTTTTATTTCCAACCTCAAACCCTTTCCCTAACAAACTACATGCTGCTAAGGGAGGAAATAAAAAGGAGATAATCAGAGACACAACACATAAGTCTGCTTTCTGAAGGTGACAGGGCAGCTCCAAAGAGGCAGACTAGAGAAACACAACAGAATGGAGCGGAAAAATAGAGAAACCAACCATACAGTTGGAGTAACAGACTGGGATCCAAAACCAGCTACAAACTGGATGGACTGAGGAATAACTCAGTATGCATTTTTGCTAAGATTGAAGAGGGTGAAAGGTGTTGGCATTGAAATGTGAAAGTCCATGTCTCCAGAGATGAGCTCACTGGAAAACATTTGTTTGTGTATGTATGTATTGTGGGGAGCAGAGAGTTTTCTTCTTTTGCATCAATGGTAAAGTATCAAGGAGAGGCATTCCTTGATGGCTGAGTATTTTACAAGATAGAATAGGGGGAGACACCTTCCTGTCCAGTCCTTAAGTTAAGGAGGACATAGATGGTGCTGGCCCATTGCTCATTGTCTTGATAATTTATTAAGTTCAGTAAGTCCAAATTATCAGGGATGGGTCTATGTCCTTGGGGAAGACGGCCCTTCAGTTGAGTCCCACCAGATATGGCTTTCACATGATTAAGGGAGGAGTTGCCTTCGCAATCCTTGTACACTTTTAGTGTGACGCAATGTAATATCAATATGGGTTTGAATCCCGACTTCATTTTTCATTATTAGGCCCATGCTATGACGTGTACAAAGATAAAAATGGGGGTCCCCTGTGAGGGCAACTCCCAGGGCATCAGGGTCTTATTAAATAACAAAGCATAGCTTCATTCAGAATAAACAAAGAAAGGAACGTAAGGCCTACTAGAGTCCTTCACAGCAACTTATCTGCCAGTTTACCTGGCACCAATCTGTATCTGTAGAATATGGTGCCCAAGGCAAGCACTACTAGCTCAACTCCATTTGGAGTTTGGGGTAGTGTGCCATTTAATGCTTGGATGAGTCCAGCTTTAAACTGTAGGTTTAGAGTCTGTAGTTTAAAGCTCAGTCTAGCCAGGCTGAACTCAATGTTGGACTGAACAGCTTCTCTGTCCAGCTCCAGCTTTATAATGCTCGCTGAACTCCCCAAGTTCCACCTGTAGGTCAGGTGGAGCTTGGAGAGGCAAAGCCAGCAATATGAAGATTAAGCCGGTCAGAGGAGCCAGTGCTCAGTTGAGGCTGAGCTCAGCCTGACAGGGTTGAGTTTTAAACAGCAGGTTATGAGCCTGCAGTTTAAAGTTCAACCTAGCTAGGCTGGCTCAGCATTGAACTGAGCAGACCCTCTGCCCAACTCCAGCAGGACATATTCATTGACAAGCTTCCTTCAGGCAAAAGATTTTCCTACACAGAATTGTTTCAAGAGGTGCTGAGGCCAAACAACATCCTCTCATGCCATGCTGGGCCACAGGGACAGTTCAGCTCATGCTCCTCAGGATTATAGGAGCATCTTTCCATGCCTCCCCTCACCCAATCAAACAGCTGATCAGTAGCTAGTTTAGGTAAATTCCCTTCTTCAGTCGATGCCTCAGTCACTCAGCAAGTTTCTCTGCCCAGCTAATGTTTAAAAATTCTATTTATTTATTTTAATTTTTAAAGTAATCAAAGATACAAGTTTGTTTGTTTGTTTGTTTGTTTGTTTGTTTGTTTGTTTGACATAGCTTAGGGCCTCCACATGTCTTCAGCTAGTTATCTGAAAAATGAGGTTATTCATGCAGTACAGAGATATACTGATAATATGAAAGAAGATGTTCATCATACAATATTTGACATTTCTTCAGTTTTTGATATATACTGGGAGCCTCAAAAAAAAAAAACACCAACCCATACACACAATGGAAGTGGCCCAGGCCTCTCTTGACCTCTGAGAGGCCCTGACTGGAACAAACCCCAGGAGAAAACGGATGTATCTGGCTGACACAGAGCATGCAGTAGATGTCAGGAACTAAAATGAATTTCACGAAGGGATATCTGGGGCATCAAGGCAGAATTTGCTGTCCTGCATTATTCCTGGCCCTGTTCTTTTGCTGATATTGTCTGTGTATGTTTAATAAATATGTCCTCCTTTTTCTCTATATTTTTGGAAAGGTGCTGCGGTTTCCCAGTCTTACCCAAACCTCCTTTTGGAAAACCTCAAAATTGGCCGCAGTGCAAAATGTACTGTGAAAATTTATGCAAAATTGCCTCTTCTACATATTCCTGATACCTTTCATTTTTTTAAAAAAAAATGAATCAGTGTATACTCATAGACATTAGTTACATTCTGTCCAGTATACAAGAGGATATAGAAATAGCGGACCGGGATAAATGAGGTTTTTAATATAATTAAATATCCCAGAGCTTGACGGGAAGGAGTGACAGATGTGTGGCTTGACTCAGAGATCTGCTGAGGCAGCATGTCTAGCGGCCCAAATGAAAATTGTCTGTCAAATTCGTCAGCCACTTAGACACTTTTTCACTAGGTGCAGCAGAAAATAATTTGAGAACAGGATCAATTTTAATGCAACAGTAAGCATTTGTTTAATACAGCTTTCTTTTTGAAAAAATAATCCTCATACTCTTCTGCACGGAGGTACCCTGTGCAGGATTCCACGGGCAATGTTAAGTAAGCTATGTAAGGTACTGTAACAGCTTTCTAGTTCCTAATGAAGGATCAATAGCTCAGATCATATTGTTTTTGGTAGCTGCTCCCAGTACAGCCTCTGAGTCTCAGGCCAAAACACTACTCTGATCCATAAGATAAATCATGCCTTTGATAAATGTCATCCCAGAGGCCTAGACTAAAGCCCACTGAAAGGTATCCACTGACTTTAGTAGATTTAGATCATGGTTTAAATGCATTATCTTTCATTGACAGAAAGCAAGCTATTACAGATGAGTGGACTAATCTATTGGGAAAGAACCTCTCCAGTAGAAGTCCTGTTCAAATGAATGGAGCTTGCTTAACAGTAGTAGGGGCTTCTGAATCTTAGCACATGGTATCAAAGAAGTGGACTTCTACAGAGGTTATTTTGCCCCTTTAAAAAGTTAGATAATGCTTGAAGTATTTGAACTGTCCAAGTTTTTCTCCCTGATTTGTATAGATCATTATGACCTAGAAGGAAAGTGTGGAGAGTTGAAGCTTTTCACTGTAACATTCATTCACATCCCCAGCCCCTGCTTGACGCAGCAGGCCGTTCTGCCAGGGGAAACAGTATTCCAGGAAATCCAAGGAAGTTGGGAAAATCTTCTAGGGAGGACCCAGCCACCATTCAGATCCTTAGGACGCAAAAGTCTAGTGCAGAGGCATGTACCTATTTCCTGCTCCCCATTTATTTACTGTAACCCCTTTCCCTTATTCCATAAAAATATTTACTTCCATACGTTCCATAGTGTCCCTTCCCTTCATTTCATTCATGTCTTTGGAACAAAGAAAAGGAGCTGGAATTAAAAAAAAACTCTTAAGGTAGAAACAGTTGCGGGCACACACCCACACACTAGGTTTAAATCCAACAAGACAGTGAAGGTAGAGAAACTATCTAGAGAAACAAAATATATTGTGCTTGCTCTGATGATATATTCTTGGGGCATGTTGGGGCTCACTGATTAGAACTGATGAGTCCCAAGCTCATTACAAATGTCAGGTTTTGAAGCATTGACTACTAACGAAGATGGAAAAATGTATCATAAGACACTTTTAAAATAGAAGGTGCAGCAACAAGAGGTATTATGATCTGAGCACAATATGGAAAACTAGCTAGCGACTCATCAGTTCTAATTCATGCTCTGCCAGCGACTTGTTCCAAAGCCTTGGCAAATTGTAGCGTTTTTCTACAATGGTTCAATATTTCACTATCTCAAAAGGAAATGGCATAATTTGTCTGGTACTTTGCCACCTAAAACAGATGTTGGGGTTCAAGTAACTTGGATAACCTGTGATCATCACTGTTTTCTGCCACCTCATTTAAATTCTGTTTATTTAATTTTGTTATGTGTCTGGAAGGGAGAATAGACTTTAACCTACTGATAAAGCACTTTGAAGGTAAAATAAATGTACTGCATGAATGCCATTATTAACCAATTAAATCACAGCAGTTGACATGCGTCTGCAAAACCAGTATCAGAGTACACTCCTTGTTTGAGACAAGGTATGGTATAAATTCACTCCTAAACAATGCAAATCCAAAGAGCATAAAGATGTAGGTATATGCCTGTATAATAACTGCTTTTAATGAGTTTGCAAGATGACTAGATAGAAGAGAGGAAGGCAGGGCGGCTCCACCATTAATGGTTACATAGAAGAGAGCATTTTATAGCCCAATTCAAAGGGGCAGGGGTAGCACAGCGGCCAGGGACAATGTTGTGGTGCACCTCCCAAAAGTTCATTGGTGGCAACTGGGAGGGGAGGGGGGAGAAGAAAATCCTCTTCTCTCCCTGGCAAGCACATCATCATGAATGATTTATGCCACACACTTTGGTGGTGTAAGTCTGGCTTAACATCTGCAAAAAGGGGGTGTTTCTGGGCTACACTGGGAGCTTACTAAAATCATCTATGTCCCTGAGAATGCCCCTGGAACATCCCCTCCATGCTGGTACAGACACCAACAGTACAGAAATTACACTGTGAGGGCAAACTGTGGATCTGTGCACCAGCATCTTGCCACCAAGGTACTGCATCTATGCCACTTTGCATGGCACTCTTGGCAATGGCTCCAATTCAGGAGGTCACACTGCTTCCAATGTGGCTTTGCCCCCACACTTTGAATTGCACAGTTAGCATGTGAAGTTTTTCTTGCTCATTCCAAGCTTCTCTCTACCAGTAGTAAACAAGCAGAAATTCATAGAATCATAGAGCTGGAAGAGACCACAAGGGCCATCCAGTCCAACTTCCTGCCATGCAGGAATGCACAATCAAAGCACTCTCAACAGATGACCATTCAGCCTCTGTTTAAAAACCTTTGAAGAAGGAGACTCCACCACCCTCCAAAGCAGCATATTCCACTGTTGAACAGCCCTTGCCCTTATCATCAGGAAGTTCTTCCTAATGTTTAGGTGGAATCCCTTTTCCTGCACCTTGAATCCATTACTCCTTGTCCTGGTATCTGGTGCAGAAAAAAACAAGCTTGCTTCCTCTTCAAAGTAACATCCCTTCAAATATTTAAAGATGGCTATCATGTCGCTTCTTAACCTTTTCTTCTCCAGACTAAACATACAGTACCCAGTTTCCTAAGTTGCTCCTCATAGGGCATGGAATCCAGACCTTTTACCATTTTGGTCACCCTCCTCAGGACCTGTTCCAGCTTGTCAATGTCCTTTTTGAATTGTGGTGCCCAGAACTGGCCCCAGCATTCCAGGTGCGGTCTGAACAATGGTACAATTATGTCTCTCAATCTAGACACTATATTATGGTTGATGAGTATAGCGTTGGACCTACCATCCCTCAAAACTGATGCCAGGGCCCTTTCCGCACGGGCCTAAGACGGCGCCCTGGGGACGGCAAAAACGCCGTCCCCAGGGAGCCGTTCGCAAAGGGGGAGCGGCTGCTTCGCACAGAGCGGTGCGTAGCTGCCATTTTCCTACGGTTTACGGAAAACGGTGGCTTCGAGCCGCTGCCGTGCGAACGGCGCCTTCCCTCCCCCCATGTCCGGTCGACCTACCTGCTCTGCGGCCCTCTGGCACGTCGCTGAGGCCTGGGGACATGCCCCCTCTGCCCTGCGACTCCGGAGCGGTCGCGCAGGGCAGGGGGCGTGTCCCCTGGCCTCGGCGACGTGCCGGAGGGCCGCAGAGCAGGTAGGTCGACCGGACGACGGCGCAGCGCAGCACAGTGCCGTCGTCCCGGTAGGTTCTGGGACCGTTCATGCAAACGGTCCCAGAGGGGTTGAGTCGGCATCATGTACACCAACCCAACCCCTACCATGGCCGTGCGGAAATAGCCCTTGTATTTCAAAGTACTTTGGATTACAAAGAATAGCAGATCAAGAATGATTTTAAGAAATAGGAAAATCACCCAGGACTGGCAGGGAGGGGCTACAGGGACAAAATTCCTGGACCCCTAGTCATTTTGATGGTTTATGAATCTGGCCCCTTTATGTGACTGGATTGCATATATTTGGGTTAGGTTCTTGATAATGGTAGAGATCCCAGTGACATTGTTGCCTGGCAGCTCATGACAAATTTGGATTAATCCAAGGGGTTTTGTCTCAGAACAAGAATAGGTAGCTTCAGGGAAATTGGAAAAAAGAAAAGCAAAAGATAAAATTAAAACAAATAAAGAGGTGGGCATATTCAAACCTGGAAAGCTTTTTTGAAGAGAGAAAAGAGTGGAGAATTATTGACTATCTACACATGGGAGAATCTATATAGTATGAGACAGATTTTTCACTTTGCAAGCAAGAATTTGGCATTTTTAAGAAAGATTATGATCCCCAGACATTGCTGAAAGCTGCTATCAGATTAAACACCTTTCTGACTGCTGTATGTTTATCTAGGCAGCAAGAGTTTCTCTACCATCACAGGTAACCAAATCATCATGCTCCAGGCTGTGCTCTTATAAGGACATTGTTGGTTGAAATCTGCTTGCATAGTGAGTTTTAAAGCAGTCTATGAGGACGGAAGGTTAGAAATGTTGAGGATCATTGGTTTAAAGCCAGTATGAAGCATGAAAATTTCTACTACAGATGTTTCTTGCTTCAACTTTTTCCTCACATTAGTGATTAATCCTAACCAAGTCTACTCAGAATCCTATTCAGATCTCTTCAGTGGGACTTACTCCCAGGAAAGGGCTTTTAGGATTGCATTGTTAGTAAGGATGTAACCGTTCCTTCTGGATTATTTATTGTGTGTGTGTGTTGTTTTGTTTATTTTTGGAAGTTAGTGGTGATGTTGTTGTTGTTGTGGTTGTTGTTGTTTTGGAATGTTGTTGTTGCTTCAGTTTTACAGTTTAAGGTCCTTTGCATATGCTGCAAGAATAATTTCAGAAGTAGTCAAGCTGAAGCACTGAAAGGCTGGAAATAACCTGAACATTGTCCTGGCAAGTCCCTCCCTTTACTGGTATTGTGAAAAGTTCCACCCGGTTCTGCCAAGAACAGGAAAACATTTGTATTATCAGGGTTTTTTTAAAGTACAGGCACTAACCAGTCAGGAAATTGATTTAAAACTTTAAATGGTAGGTAAGGAAGTCCTCTTAAATGGAAAGTTGTCTAAAAACCCTAACCCCTAACCCAACCCTAACCCTAACTTGACAGGTTAGCTAAACAAATGATTGTTGATAATATTTTTGGTACAACAGGTCCTGCAAGCCTTTAAAAAGAAAAGATAACATATTGTTTCCGGTCCTGTCCTGAAGTTCTTGGTGTCAGTATGGTAATGGTATGTAGCATACTCCCTGCATAATTGTGGCAGCCAGAGGTGTAGCAAGGGGGGAAAACGCCCAGTGAACTGGTGTGTCCTCTGCCCCAGCCCCTCCCCGGAACGCCCCCACCATGCCCCCAGAACACCCTCGCAACACCCACACAGGGGTGCGCGCCTGATGCATCGTGCACCCCCCCGTCCCCTTGGAGCTACGCCTCTGGTGGTGAATATGTAGCACTGTAGAATCCTAGGTAGTAATTGTTGATAATATTTACAGTTCAGTATTCCCATCCAACATTTCACAAATAAAAAGAGAGGCATTCTCACATCACAAATCACAGCCCGAGTTCAGCCCTCTCACTCACACACAGACATTCAGTGGACATTGCTGAATACAGCTTTTCTGCTTGTATTAATTACACTGTGTTCAATGATTTTGCAACATACTCTAGTCAGGTATGTTCAACAGGCTAGAAGAGCTATTTTGGAAAAAAGCAACAACCTGTCTTTAATATATATCCTAATTTTAGCTTTTTTGGAAAAAGTAGGAACTCTGAGCAGAATATTAGATTTAACATTAATCTTGGATTAATTGCAATTTCAACCTGTTCAGGTAACATAAAGAAACTACCGTTTCTCCCATTGTGACCAAAGAGCATTGAGTGGCACTAATGAAACTCTTCTGGAGAGCTGTTCAAGAGACAGAATGGAATATGAATGGAATATTATGGCATATGAATACCTTCATTGCATTGTCTGTCAACAAATGCTATCCATGAATGAGAGAATGCAAATGACTACTGTGTCCTCCTTGACCCAAAGCCAGTGTTTTTTGATTAAAATGCTTCGTCGACTAAGAATGGGTAAGGAGAGAATGAGGTGGCCTACGGTCTCTTCCACAGAGTTATCCATAATCCCAAACTGCTGAGTTCAGGAGAAAATAAAAAGGTGCCATTACGTCCATACCTGCCAGTAGCATTCTTCTTTTTGCCTGCAGGATATAATCCTATTCTAATTTAATTATTCATTTTTCAATTATTCAGAACTTTGCTCCAGGCTAATGGCAAAGCTCTGGCTTGTCATTCAAATTGCTGTCCCCTTCTGTAGCACTATACCCGAATCCCTTTCTTAAACTGGGAATGATTCCTTCACATATTTCTGCCACATGGTAGCATACTTCTCTGTAATGGCTATGAGTTGCATTGCTGGAATCAGACCATCTGCTTCTGTCAATCCCCTTTGTCCAGACTGAGGACATGTTAGGTGTCTGCCTGTTTTGTTTTCTTGTGGGGAAGACTGACATAGTGGTTAGAACATAGGACTAGGATCTGGGAGATCCTGGTTCAAATTTCTGTTTTCCCACAAAACTGTTGTGAGTGACTTGGACCATCACAAGGGCACTGTAAAGGTCAGCCTCTTCAGCTCCCCTTTGAGGAGAAAGGAGGGGTACAAATGGAGTAAATAAACCTGGATTTTTTTTCTAGCTTTGAATCCTTCTTCTCAGTTTATAAATATCTGTGGATTGTATGAAGAACAATCATGTTTTTCTTAAAACATCTTCATTATGCTATGTTATTCCACAGATTCTATCATGGTTCACATAATAAATTTGTGAATTCATCTCACAATAATATAGGAAAATAATTTATTTATTTATTTATTTATTCATTCATTCATTCATTCATTCATTCATTCATTCATTCATTCATTCATTCATTCTTTGGATTTTTATACAGCCCCATCCCCAAGGGCTCTGGACGGTGTACAACACGAAAAACAATATAATCAATTAAAACATTTAAAAGCAGCGAAAACCGTAAAACATGTCTAATAAATATAATAAGTTATAATAAAATAAATAGCGTTCACCAATCCATTACTATAACTCCCACCCCTCCCCCAAAAGGGGGGAGCAGTGGCGTCCGACGTTCCAATACTAGAAATTCCCTCCCCCTCCAAAAGGGAGGAATGGCGAGTCTAGAATGACAGTTGGCCCAGATGTCAGGGCCAAAAAGGGGGGGCACCTTCAATGGCTGGTTCCTCCAAAGGCCCGGCGGAACAACTCCATCTTACAGGCCCTGCAGAACTCAGCGAGGTCCCGCAGGGCCCGGACAGTTGGAGGGCGAGCATTCCACCAGGCTGGGGCCAGAGCCGTAAATGCGTGGAGGCCAGCCGTATCGCCGAGGGGCCAGGGACCACCAGTAGATTGGCCTCTCCTGATCGGAGAGGCCGTGCAGGGACATATGGGGTGATGCGGTCTCGAAGATACGATGGTCCCAGGCCGCGTAAGGCCTTGAAGGTTAATACCAACACCTTGAAGATGATCCGGAATTCCACGGGGAGCCAGTGCAGCTGGCGCAGTATAGGCTGAATGTGTGCCCAGGTGGCGCTACCTGCAAGCAAACGCGCCGCTTTAGTCTCCGGATCAAACGCAAGGGAAGGCCCACGTAGAGCGAGTTACAATAGTCTAATCTGGAGATGACCGTTGCATGGATCACAGTGGCTAGGTCCGCTTGGGAGAGGAAGGGCGCCAGCCGTCGGGCCTGACGAAGGTGGAAAAAAGCAGTCCGGGTTGTATGGGCCACTCCATTGAAAGAGACAAATCCAGGTGGACCCCCAGGCTGCGTACGGAGGGGGTCGGCGCCAAAGTGACCCCCTCCCACACTGGCAGCTGGAACGACCCACCCCCCCCTCACGGCTGAGCCAGAGGATCTCCGTCTTAGATGGATTCAGTTTTAACCTGCTCTGCTGTAACCAACCAGCGACCGCCTCCAAACAGTGCTGTAGAGCCGCAGGGGCGGTGGTTGCTCCCCCCTCCATCAACAGAACGAGCTGTGTGTCATCTGCGTACTGATGACAAATCAGCCCGAAACTCCGTACCAGCTGAGCAAGGTAGTATATCTTAAATAGTATATCTTGCCATTTGAACAAGCATGGTATATTGGAGGAAGGGGGAAAGACACTAAATATTTATTAGGTTTTATGCAAGTCTTCTCAGAATACTACCAGTGGGGCTTATTCTGTTGGAACTGTTCTTAGGATGTTAACTTTATCTCTCTAATTCTCAAAGTGCCATTACCTAATAACACATTACATCTTATGAGAATCATCATTACACATGGAGCCTCCAGTGCCTTTCTGATTGAGAAGAGGACAAGGGAGCGGGAAAACAGAATCCCCCTTTCCCCTCACACTTTAGGCATGAGTTGCTGACATTTGACTAAAAAATCATTGTAGATCAAATGATAATCTATTTCTTCTGCTCAAACAAGGTAGAGTAGATTCCTCTGGCTGTCCAAACTTTCTTCCTTTCTTTACCAAAGCACACAAGCAGAGGAAATTCATAGGATACCTGTATGTTCTCCCCTGCAGGGAAAATAACAGCTTCAGGTGAACTAGTCAATTTAGTAAAATGAAATAGAAGGGAAATGTTCCCTCCCTAATTGCTGCCTCCCCAACTTGACCTTCCCCATCCCCAAACTGCTTTGATCAAAAAAGAAAACTGCAGGAGACTTTGATTATGGGTCTCATACATCATCTCTAGTTTGAGCCTAGTCATATTGTCCAGTATCTGTTGCTATTTCCTCCCCTCCCCCTTTTGTTTCTTTCCTTTGCTTCTCCTGCTGTCCATTTTGTCAATCTCAGCAGTGTTAGAATGTCAGACTAGGATTTGGGAAACTCAGGTTCAAGTACCCACTCCATAGAAGCTTGATGGGTAATCTTAGACCAGTCGCATACTCTCTCCCCCCAGGGTTGTAGTTGTGGAGATAAAATGGAGGAGAGAAGAGAAATAACATTATTTAAATAATACATAATTACTTGTATTTCTGCGATTGAGTGTCAAAAATGTCATCGCCATGAAGCCAACACTGCTGGCTATTGAATAAGAATGATTCCCATAAAGTGTGTCAGAGAGATGGTCAAGCCATCCCAACACACCATGAAATACAATCCATCCTTTTGTAACCTATTATCAAAGCAAGGCTGCTCAATCCTCCTCAAACAGTCCTCTTTTCATCATGGCAACTTTGAATATTTTCACAACACAGAACACAGGACAGGCGTGTATATTGAACGGTCGGTGCCTAAAAATCACCCGAGGCGCAGCAAACTACTGTAACAGATGAGCCCTTGATTATAGATGTATTTCCATTAGCTGAATTACAGGATGTTCTCCCTTGCAAAGTAGCTTTTGAGGGACTTCAGTTTCCTTACCACT
>NC_059435.1:30643512-30729149 GCF_021028975.2 Sphaerodactylus townsendi
AAGGAAACTGAAGTCCCTCAAAAGCTACTTTGCAAGGGAGAACATCCTGTGATTCAGCTAATGGAAATACATCTATAATCAAGGGCTCATCTGTTACAGTAGTTTGCTGCGCCTCGGGTGATTTTTAGGCACCGACCGTTCAATATACACGCCTGTCCTGTGTTCTGTGTTGTGAAAATATTCAAAGTTGCCATGATGAAAAGAGGACTGTTTGAGGAGGATTGAGCAGCCTTGCTTTGATAATAGGTTACAAAAGGATGGATTGTATTTCATGGTGTGTTGGGATGGCTTGACCATCTCTCTGACACACTTTATGGGAATCATTCTTATTCAATAGCCAGCAGTGTTGGCTTCATGGCGATGACATTTTTGACACTCAATCGCAGAAATACAAGTAATTATGTATTATTTAAATAATGTTATTTCTCTTCTCTCCTCCATTTTATCTCCACAACTACAACCCTGGGGGGAGAGAGTGTGCGACTGGTCTAAGATTACCCATCAAGCTTCTATGGAGTGGGTACTTGAACCTGAGTTTCCCAAATCCTAGTCTGACATTCTAACACTGCTGAGATTGACAAAATGGACAGCAGGAGAAGCAAAGGAAAGAAACAAAAGGGGGAGGGGAGGAAATAGCAACAGATACTGGACAATATGACTAGGCTCAAACTAGAGATGATGTATGAGACCCATAATCAAAGTCTCCTGCAGTTTTCTTTTTTGATCAAAGCAGTTTGGGGATGGGGAAGGTCAAGTTGGGGAGGCAGCAATTAGGGAGGGAACATTTCCCTTCTATTTCATTTTACTAAATTGACTAGTTCACCTGAAGCTGTTATTTTCCCTGCAGGGGAGAACATACAGGTATCCTATGAATTTCCTCTGCTTGTGTGCTTTGGTAAAGAAAGGAAGAAAGTTTGGACAGCCAGAGGAATCTACTCTACCTTGTTTGAGCAGAAGAAATAGATTATCATTTGATCTACAATGATTTTTTAGTCAAATGTCAGCAACTCATGCCTAAAGTGTGAGGGGAAAGGGGGATTCTGTTTGCCGGCTCCCTTGTCCTCTTCTCAATCGAGAAAGGCACTGGAGGCTCCATGTGTAATGATGATTCTCATAAGATGTAATGTATTTATTAGGTAATGGCACTTTGAGAATTAGAGAGATAAAGTTAACATCCTAAGAACAGTTCCAACATAATAGAAGCCTTACTGGTAAGCATTCTGAGAAGACTTGCATAAAACCTAATAAATATTTGAGTGTCTTTTTCCCCTTCCTCCAACATACCATGCTTGGAATTCAAATGTAGAATATACTATTTAAGATATACTACCTTGCTCAGCTGAATGCGAGGAGTTTGAACTGTTGATTTGTCATCGATGCGCAGATGGCTTTTGCTTCGTTCTGTTGATGGAGGGGGGAGCAACCTTTGCCCCTAAATCCCTACAGCTTTTCATTTGGGCCCGGTGGCTGGTTAGAACCCACAGCAGAGCAGGTTAAAACTGAATCCATCTAAGACGTGAGAGTCCTCTGTCTCAACTGTGAAGTGGGAGTGGGTCGTTCCAGCTACCAGTGTGGGAGGGGGTCGCTTTGGCGCCGACCCCCTCCGTACGCAACCTGGGGGTCCACCTGGATTTGTCTCTTTCAATGAATTGGCCCATACAAGCGGACTGCTTTTTTCCACCTTCGTCAGGCCCGGCCGGCTGGCGTAGCGCCTATCTCTCCCAAGCAGACCTATGCGCTGCTGATCAATACAGCGGTCATCTCCAGATTAGACTGGTACAGCTTCTAACTCGCTCTACGTGGGCCTTCCCACTTGCGTTTGATCCGGGAGACTAAAGTTAGTCCAGCATTAAGCGGCGCGTTTGCTTGCAGGTAAGCGCCACCTGGGCACACATTCAGCCTATACGGCGCCAGCTGCACTGGCTCCCCGTGGAATTCCGGATCATCTTCAAGGTGTTAGTATTAACCTTAGCCAAGGTCTTACGTGGCCTGGGACCATCGTATCTTCGAGACCGCCATCACCCCATATGTCCCTGCCGCGGCCTCTCCGATCAGGAGAAGCCCATCTACTGTCAGTCCCCTGGCCCTACGTCCATACGGCTAGCCTCCACGCATTCGACAGCTCTGGCCCCAGCCTGGTGGAATGCTCGCCCTCCAACTTTGCTCGGGCCCTGCAGGAGGTCGCTGAGTTCTGCAGAGGCCTGTAAGATGGAGTTGTTCCGCCGGGCGCTTTGGAGGAACCAGCCATTGAAGGTGCCCCCCCTTTTTGGCCCTGTATCTGGGTAACTGTCATTCTAAACTCGCCATTCCTCCCTTTTGGAGGGGGAGGGAATTTCCTGAAATGATATTGGAACGTCGGGCGCCACTGCTCCCCCCTTTTGGGGGAGGGGTGGGAAGTTATAATAATGGACTGGTGAATGCTATTTATTTTATTACGCTTATTATATTTGTGGAGACATGTTTTACGGTGAACATGCTTTTAAATGTTTTAATTGATTCTATATTGTTTGCCAAATTATTTATTACACACGTCCAGAGCCCTTAGGGATGGGGCTACTCTAAAATCCAAAGAGTGAATGAATGAATGACTTAGACGAATGAATGAATGAATGAATGAATGAATGAATGAATAAATAAATAAATAAATTATTTTCCTATATTATTGCCGAGAATGAATTCCCTGCAAATTTATTATGCTAGACCATGATGGAATCATGGAATAACATAGCATAATGAAGATGTTTTAAAGAAAAACACGATTGTTCTTCCTCCCTGAAATCACCCAGATATTTATAAACTGAGAAGAAGGATTCAAAGCTAGAAAAAAAATCCCAGGTTTATTTGCTCAAACTGCACCCCTCCTTTCTCCTCAAAGGGGAGCTGAAGAGGCTGACAGCTACCAATGCCCTTGTGATGGTCCAGAATCACCTCACAACAACAGTTTTGTGAGAAAACAGAGTGAACCAAGACCCTCCCAGATCCTAGATCTATCATTCTAACCACTATGACAAGTCTTCCCCACCAAGAAAACAAAACAGGCAGACACCCTAACATGTCCTCAGTCTGGACAAAGAGGGATTGACAGAAACCAGATGGTCAGTTTCCAGCAATTGCAACTCCTTAGCCATTACAGAGAAGTATGCTACCATGTGGCAGAAATATGTGAAGGAATCATTCCCAGTTTAAGAAAGGGATTCGGTGCTTATAGTGCTACAAGAGAAGGGGACAGCAAGTTGAATGACAAGCCAGAGCTGGAAACTTGCCGACAGCCTGGAGCAAAGTTCTGAATAATTGAAAAATGAATAATTAAATTAGAATGGGATTATATCATAGGGCAAAAAGAAGAATGCTACTGGCAGGTACTGGACGTAATGGTACCTTTTTATTTTCTCCTGAACTCAGCGGTTTGGGATTATGGATAACTCTGTGGAAGGGACCGTAGAGCCTAAACATTCTCTCCATACCCATTCTTGAATTAAAATGAAGCATTTTAATCAAAAAAACACTGGCTTTGGGTCAATTAGGACACAGTAGTCATTTGCATTCTCTCATTCATGGTGCGCGTTGATGACAAACCATGCAAATGAAGGTATTCATATGCCATAATATTCCCATTCATATTCCATTCTGTCTCTTGAACAGCTCTCCAGAAGAGTTTCATTAGTGCCACTCAATGCTCTTTGGTCACAATGGGAGAAAGCGGTAGTTTCTTTATGTTACACCCTGAACAGGTTGAAAGTGTCAGTTAATTCAAGATTAATGTTAAATCTAATATTCTGCTCAAGGTTCCTAACTTTTTCCAAAAAAGCTTAAAATTAAGGATATATTATATATTAAGGAACAGGTTGTTGCTTTTTTCCAAAATAGCTCTTCTAGCCTGTTGAACATACCCTGACTAGAGTATGTTGCAAAATCATTGAACACAGTGTAATTAATACAGAAGCGAGAAAAGCTGTACATTCGTAATGTCCACTGAATGTCTTATTGATGGCCGAGTGAGAGGGGCTTTGAACTTCGGGCTGTGATTTGGTGATGTGAGAATGCCTCTCTTTTTATTTGTGAAATGTTGGATGGGAATACTGAAGACTGTAAATATTATCAACAATTACTACCTAGGATTCTACAGGTGCTACATTGTTATTCCACCACCAGAGGCGTAGCTCCAAGGGGGGCGACGGGGGGGTGCCATCGATGCGTCAGTAGCGCACCCACGGTATTTCAGGTGTTCGCGAGGGTGTTTACTACTGTAAGGGGCATGGTGGGGACGTTGAGGGGAGGGGCTTTAGGGGCAGAAGGACACACCAAGTTCACTGGACGATTTTCCCCTGCATACTACCTCTGGCTGCCACAATTATGCAGGGAAGAATGCTACATACCATTCACCATACTGACTTTCCCAGAACTTCAGGACAGGACTTGAGGAAACAACATATGTTATCTTTTCTTTTTTAAAAGGCTTGCAGGACCTGTTGTACAAATATTATCAACAATCATTTGTTTAGCTAACCTGTCAAGTTAGGGTTAGAGGGTTGGGTTAGAGGGTTAGAGGTTTTTAGACAACTTTTCCATTTAAAGAGGACTTAACCTTACCTACCCATTTTAAAGTTTAAATCCAATTTCCTGACAGTTGGTGCCCTGTAGCCTTTTAAAAACCCTGATAATACAAATGTTTTCCTGTTCTTGGCAAGAACCGGGTGTGGAACTTTTGGCACAATACCAGTAAAGGAGGGACTTGCCAGGACAATGTTCCAGCATGAGTTATTTCCAGCCTTTCAGTGCTTCAGCTTGACTACTTCTGAGAGAATTATTCTAACAGCATATGCAAAGGACCTTAAACTGTAACAAAACTGAAGCAACAACAACATTCCAAAACAACAACAACCACAACAACAACAACATCACCACTAACTTCCAAAAATATAAAACAAAAACAACACACACACACAATAAATAATCCAGAAGGAGCGGTTACATCCTTACTAACAATGCAATCCTATAAAGCCCTTTCCTGGGAGTAAGTCCCACTGAAGAGATCTGAATAGGATTCTGGAGTAGACTTGAACAGTTAGGATTAATCACTAATGTGAGGAAAAAGTTGAAGCAAGAAACATCTGTAGTAAAGGAATTTTCATTAGCTATCATACTGAAAGCTTAAACCAATGATCCTCAACATTTCTAACCTTCAGATCCTCTCATGAATTTCTTTCTAAAACTTTCTACTATGCAAGCAGATTTCAACCAACAATGTAATCCTTATAAGAGCACAGCCTGGAGCATGATGATTTGGTTACCTGTGATGGTAAAGAAGCTATGCTGCCTGAATAAAACATACTAGCAAGTCAGAAAGGTGTTTTAATCTGATAGCAGCTTTCAGCAATGTCTGAGGATCATAATCTTTCTTAAAAATGCCAAATTCTTGCTTGCCAAAAGTAGAAAAATCTGTCTGCATACTATATAGATTCTCCCAATGTGTAGATGATCCAATAATTCTCCACTCTTTCTCTCTTCAAAAAAGCTTTTCCAGGTTTGAATATGCCCACCTCTTTTATTTGTTTTTAATTTTTACTCTTTTGCTTTTCTTTTTTCCAATTTCCCTGAAACTACCTATTCTTGTTCTATGAGACAAAACCCCTTGGATTAATCCAAATTTGTGTCTGCATGAGGCACTTGCCAGGCAACAATGTCATGGGATCTCTACCATTATCAAGAACTAATAACTTAAATAACAACTATGGCCATCCAGTCACATAGAAGGGGCCAGATTCGCCATAAACCATCAAAATGACTAGAGGGGTCCAGGAATTTTGTCCCTGTAGCTTCCCCCTCCTGCCAGTCCTGGGTGATTTTCCTATTTCTTAAAATCATTCTTGATCTGCTATTGCTTTGTAATCCAGAAGTACTTTGAAATACAAGGAGGAGGAAGACTATTTCCATATACGGTGATACCATGGTAGGGTTGGAGTTGGTGTACATGATGCCGACTCAACCCCTCTCTGGGACTTCCCAGTTTGCACTGAGCGGTCCCAGAATACCTCACCACGAGAGCAACGGCGGCACTGTCGCTAAGCTGCTTGCCCGTGCGATCCGGTCGACCCTACCTGCTCTGCGGCCCTCCACGACACGTCGCCCGAGGCCAGGGGACACGCCCCCTGCCCTGCGACCGCTCTGGAGGTCGCAGGGCAGAGGGGCCTGTCCCCAGGCCTTGCCAGCTGACGTGCCAGCAGGGCCGCAGAGCAGGTAGGTCTGACGGGACATGGAGAGGAGGAAGCGCGCCGTTCGCCCGAAACGACGGCGGCTTCAAACCACCGTTTTCCGTAAACCGTGGCGGAAAATGGCAGCCTTCACGCGCAGCTCTGTCGCGAAACAGCCGCTACTGACGAGCAGCTCCCACTGGGGACGGCGTTTTGCCGTCCCAGAAGCATTGATCTTAAATTCCGATAGGAAAAGGGCCCTGGCAACTCAGTTTTGAGGATGATGCGTAGAGTCCAGCTATACTCATCAACCCATATGATATAGGTTGTCCTAGATTGAGAGACATGAATTGTACCATTGTTCAGACCGCTTTTCCTGGAATGCTGGGGCCAGTTTCACAAGGCACCACAATTCAAAAAAGGTTACATTGACAAGAGCTGGAACGGGTCCTGAGGAGGGTGACAAAAAAAATGGTAAAAGGTCTGGATTCCATGCCCTATGAGGGGAGCAACTTAGGAAAGCTGCGGTACTGTATGTTTAGTCTGGAGAAAAGAGAAAAGGTTAAGAAGCGACATGATAGCCATCTTTAAATATTTGAAGAGGATGTTGTTACTTTAGAAGAGGAAGCAAGCTTGTTTTTTTTCTGCACCAGATACACCAGGACAAGGAGTAATGGATTCGGAGGTGCAGGAAAAGGATTCCCACCTAAACATTAGGAAGAACTTCCTGATGATAAGGGCAAGGGCTTTGTTCAACAGTGGAATATGCTGCTTTGGAGGGTGGTGGAGTCTCCCCTTCTTCAAAGGTTTTTTAAACAGAGGCTGTGAATGAGTCATCTGTTGAGGAGATGCTTTGATTGTGCATTCCTGCATGGCAGGAAGTTGGACCCTGGATTAGCCCCTTGTGGTCTGCTTCCAGCTCTATGATTCTATGAATTTCTGCTTGTTTACTACTGGTAGAGAGAAGCTTGGAATGAGCAAAGGAAAAAAACTTCCACATGCTAACTGTGCAATTCAAAGTGTGGGGGCAAAGCCACATTGGAAGCAGTGTGACCTCCCTGAATTGGAGCCATTGCCAAAGAGTGCCATGCAAAGTGGCATAGATGCAAGTACCTTGGTGGCAAGATGCTGGTGCACAGATCCACAGTTTGCCCTCCACAGTTAGCTTCAATTTCTGTACTGTTGGTGTCTGTACCAGCATGGAGGGATGTTCAGGGGCATTCTCCAGGGACATAGATGATTTTTAGTAAGCTCCCAGTGTAGCCCAGAAACGCACTTACTTTTTGCAGATGTTAAGCCAGACTTACACCACCAAAGTGTGTGGCATAAATCATTCATGATGATGTGCTTGCCAGAGGAGAGAAGAGGATTTTCTTCTCCCCCCTCCCCTCCCAGTTGCCACCAATGAACTTTTTTGGGAGGTGCACCACAACATTGTCCCTGAGCCGTACCATGCACTGCCCCTGCCCCTTTGAATTGGGCTATAAAATGCTCTCTTCTATGTAACCATTAATGGTGGAGCAGCCCTGCCTTCCTCTCTTCTATCTAGTCATCTTGCAAACTCATTAAAAGCAGTTATTATACAGGCATATACCCTACATCTTTATAGCTCTTTAGGTTTGCATTGTTTAGGAGTGAATTTATACCGCCATTACCTTGTCTCAAACAAGGAGTGTACTCCTGATCACTGGTTTTGCAGGCGCATGTCAACTGCTGTGATTTAATTGGTTAATAATGGCATTCATGCAGTACATTTATTTTACCTTTCAAAGTTAGCTTTATCAGTAGGTTAAAAGTCTATTCTCCCTTCCAGACACATAACAAAATTAAAATAAACGAGGAGATTCGATAAATGGGGTGGCAGAAAACAGTGATGATCACAGGTTATCCAAGTTACTTGAACCCCAACGCATCTGTTTTAGGTGGCAAAGTACCAGACAAATTATGCCATTTCCTTTTAGAGATAGTGAAATAGTTGAACCATTGTGGCAAAACTTCTACAATTTGCCAAGGCTTTTGGAACAAAGTGGCTGGCAGAGCATGAATTAGAACTTGATGAGTGGCTAGCCTAGTTTTTTCCATGGTATTGTGCTCAGATCATAATACCTCTTGTTGCTGCACCTTCTATTTTAAAAGTGTCTTATGATACATTTTTCCATCTTAAGTTAGTAGTCAATGCTTCCAAAACCTGACATTTGTAATGAGCTTGGGACTCATCAGTTCTAATCAGGCACGAGCCCCAACATTGCCCCAGAGAATATATCATCAGAGCAAGCACAATATATTTTGTTTCTCTAGATAGATTTCTCTACCTTCATAGCATGTCTTGTTGTGGATTTAAACCTAGTGTGTGGGTGTGTACCGCGGCTGTTTCTACCTTAAGAGTTTTTTTTTAATTCCAGCTCCCTTTTCTTTGTTCCAAAGACTTATGAATGAGAATGAAGGGAAGGGACACTATGGAGCGATAATGGAGTAAATGATATTTTTTTATGGAATAAGGGAAAGGGGTTACAGTAAATATAAAATGGGGAGCAGGAAATAGAGTTTACATGCCTCTGCACTTTTCCAAGACTTTTTTTTTTTAGATCTAGGATCTGAATAGGTGGCTGGGTCCTCCTAGAAAGATTTTCCCAACTTCCTTGGATTTCCTGGAATACTGTTTCCCCTGGCAGAACTGACCTGCTCTGCGTCAACTGCAGGGGCTGAGGGATGTCGAATGAATGTTACAGTGAAAAGCTTCAACTCTCCCACACTTTCCTTCACCTAGGTCCATAATGGTCCACAAATCCAAGAGGAGAAGAAACTTGGACTAGTTCAAATGCTTTCAAGCATTATCTAACTTTTTTAAAGGGGGCAAAATAACCTCTGTAGAAGTGCCTACTTCTTTGATACTGCATGTGCTGCTTTATAAGATTCAGAAGCCCCTACTACTGTGTGCAAGCTCCATTCATTTTGAACAGGACTTCCTACTGGAGAGGTTGCTTTCCCAATGCAAATTAGTCACACTCATCTGTAATAGCACTTTCTGTCAATGAAAGATAATGCATTTAAAACCATGATCCTAAATCTACTAAAAGTCAGTGGAATTACCTTTCAGTGGGCTTTAGTCCTAGGCCTCTGGGATGACATTTATCAAAGGCATGATTTATCTGCTTATGGATCAGAGTAGTGTTTTGGCCTGAGACTCAGAGGCTGTACTGGGAGCAGCTACCCAAAAACAATATGATCTGAGCTATTGATCCTTCATTAGGAACTAGAAAGCTGTTACAAGTACCTTGCATAGCTTACTTAACATTGCCATTTGGAGATCCTGCACAGGGTACCTCCGTTGCTGCTTGAGAAGAGTATGAGGATTATTTTTTTCAAAAAGCTGTATTAAACAAATGCTTACTGTTGCATTAAAATTGATCCTGTTTCTCAAATTATTTTCTGCTGCACCTAGTGAAAAAAGTGTCTAAAGTGGCTGTGAATTTGACTGAACCAATTTTTTCATTTGGGCCGCTAGACATGGCTGCCTCAACCCAGATCCTCTGAGATCAAATACACACATCTGTCACTCCTTCCCGTCAAGCTCTAGGATATTTTAATTATATTAAAAACCTCATTTTATCACGGTCTAAAAGCCTATTTCTATATCCTCTTGTATACTGGACAAGAATGTAACTAATGTCTACAGCAGTATACACCTGATTCATTTTTTAAAAAATGAAAGGTATCAAGGAATATGTAGAAGAGGCAATTTTGCATAAATTTTTTCACAGTACATTTTACTTTCTTGAAGCCAATTTTAGGGTTTTCCAAAGGAGGATTTGGGTAAGACTGGGAAACATGCAGCACCTTTCCAAAGAAATATAGAGAAAAAAGGAGGACATATTTATTAAACATACACAGAACACCCAATTATCAGCAAAAGAACAGGGCCAGGAATAGAAATGCAGGACTCAGCAAATTCTGCCTTGTGATGCCCCAGATATCCAGCCTTAAGTGAAATTCTGGCATTTTAGTTCTGACAATCTACTGCATGCTCCTGTGTGTGCCAGATACATCCGTTTTTCTCCTGGGGTTTGTTCCAGTCAAGGGCCTCTCAGAGGTCAAGAGAGGCCTGGAGCCACTTCCATTGTGTGTATGGGTTTGGTGTTTTTTTTTTTTTTGAGGCTCCCAGTATATATCAAAAAAACTGAAGAAATGTAATCCATATTGAAACTATGATGAACATCTTCTTTCCATATTATCAGTATATCCTCACTGTACTGCTATGAATAACATATCAAATTTTTCACTAGAATAACTACGCTGAAGAAGTATCTTATGGAGGCCCTAAGCTATCCATCAAACAAACAAACAAACAAACAATGGAAACAAACAAACTTGTATCCTTTGATTTACTTTAAAAATTAAAATAAATAAATAGAATTTTTAAACATTAAGCTGGGCAAAGAGAAACTTTGCCTGAGTGACTGAGGCATGGCTCGACTGAAGAAGGGAATTTACCTAAAACTAGCTACTGATCAAGCTGTGTTGATTGGGTGAGGGGAGGCATGGAAAGATGCTCCTATAATCCTGAGGAGCATAGGCTGGAACTTGTCCCTGTGGCCCAGCATGGCATGAGGAAGGGATCAGTTGTTTGGCCTCAGCACCTCTTGAAACAATTCTGTGAGGAAAATCTTTTGCCTGAGAGGAAGCTTGTCAATAAGAATATGTCCTGCTGGAGTTGGGCGGAGGGTCTGCTCAGTTCAATGCTGAGCCAGCCTAGCTAATGGATTGAACTTTAAAGCTACCCAGGCTCATAACCTGTGAGCTTTAAAAACTCTCAACCTGTCAGGCCCCTGAAGCTCAGCCTCTCCAACTGAGCACTGGCTCCTCTGACCGGCTTGAAATCTTCATGTGCTGGCTTTGCCTCTCCAAGCTCCACCTGACCTACAGGTGGAACTTGGGGAGTTCAGCGAACATTATAAAGCTAATTTCAGACAGAGAAGCTGTTCAGTCCAACATTGAGTTCAACCTGGCTAGACCCCAGGCTTTAAACTACAGACTCTAAACCTACAGTTTAAAGCTGGACTCATCCAAGCATTAAATGGCACACTACCCCAAACTCCAAATGGAGTTGAGCTAGTAGTGCTTGCCTTGGGCACCATATTCTACAGATACAGATTGAGGTGCCAGGTAAACTGGCAGATAGGATTTTGTGAAGGACTCTAGTAGGCCTTACGTTCCTTTCTTTGTTTATTCTGAATGAAGCTATGCTTTGTTATTTAATAAGACCCTGATGCCCTAGGAGTTGCCCTCACAGGGGACCCCTGACCCACATCTTTGTACACGTCACTTGGCATGGGCCTAATAATGAAAAAATGAAATTCGAGGATTCAAACCCATATTGATAATACATTCGCGTCACACTAGAAGTGTACAAGGATTGCGAAACAACTCCTCCCTTAATCATGTGAAAGCCATATCTGGTGGGACTCAACTGAAGGGCCGTCTTCCCCAAGGTTGGAGCCCATCCCTGATAATTTGGACTTACTTACTGAACTTAATAAATTATCAAGACAATGAGCAATGGGCCAGCACCATCTATGTCCTCAACAACTTAAGGACTGGACAGGAAGGTGTCTCCCCCTATTCTATCTTGTAAAATACTCAGCCATCAAGGAATGCCTCTCCTTGATACTTTGCAATTGATGCAAAAGAAGAAAACTCTCTGCTCCCCACAATACCTTACATACACAAACAAATGTTTTCCAGTGGGCTCAAATGTCTCTGGAGACATGGACTTTTCACATTTCAATGCACCAACACCTTTCACCCTCTTCAATCTTAGCAAAAATGCATACTAGGTTATTCCTCAGTCCATCCAAGTTTGTAGCTGGTTTTGGATCACAGTCTGTTACCTGCTCAACTGTATAGTTTGGTTTTCTCTATTTTTCCGCTCCCATTCTGTTGTGTTTCTCTAGTCTGCCTCTTTGGAGCTGCCTAGCCACCTTCAGAGAAACAGACTTATGTGTTGTGTCTCTGATTATCTCCTTTTTGCTTCCTCCCCTTAGCAGCATGTAGTTTGTTAGGGAAAGGGTTTGAGGTTGGAAATAAAACATTTGGGAAAGAACCTTTTAATTTCCTGCCTCGAAACATTTTATTTTAGTTGTGTGGAAAGGGCCAATGTATTTGTACTTCACAAAATTACCATTTATTTCCTTCCTGTAGTGCCTCTGCTCTTATTTACCTGAAGTTTAACCTATGGTTCTTTTTTCTGTTATTTCAATACATTTTCTTTCCTTGTTTAAGAAGCTTATTCCCCTTCATTTATTTTAGAAGTGTTGGTATGTCCCTGAACCTGTTGTACACAGAGTTAAGATCTTGGTAATTAATACCCACGTGTACATGTATTTACTCCTTGTTAGAAGGATGCTTTACTTTAACTACAGGGGCTTCATGTGTGTACTAGGGAGTAGGGTAACAACCCTCATCATATTCCTGAGTGACTGTGGAATTTTACATCCCTCAGGGATTGTTTGTCGTGCATGGGAAGAGAGTGATAGATGTGGCACTTGTTTGCCCTAGGACAAATAACTGCTGTAGTGGTGCAATAAAGATAATGAAAAGGCTACAGGGGCAAAGACTTAAACAGCCTTCAAACACATAGGCTGGACAGTGAGATTTAAAAAGAACAAGTAAGAGATCAAATCATGGATCTCCTGACCTCACATCTTCTTTGGTCCAAAAAAGAGATCAAATGATCCCACTTTTGTGTCACTGTACCCCTTTCTCTCTCTCTTGGTGAAAGTTAAAATTCTGGAACATACTGTATTCTGTACTAAGAACCCAATTCCATACTTGTGAAGTAATGCTACAAATGTATGGAACACCTCTAACTTTAGGTCTCCTGTGGGTCTATCTCCCCACTGTAATATATCCTAAAAGTTAAGATGCAAAAGGGGTTATACAGATTTTGATCAATATTACATCCTATCACTACTAAAAGAGTAAATGCTTTACTAAATGAACTGTGGCAGAGGGTGGTTCACAATCCATGAATTTACACAAGCTTTCATATTTGCTTTTCATGACTGCTGCAAGAACAACCCTGCTGGATCAGAGCAGTGGTCTATCTTGTCCAGCAACTTCACATATTGGCCAACCAGTTTCTCTGGAGGTCCAACAACAGGGCTTAGAGGCTGGAACACTTCCTCTAGAAATGGCCTCTTGGCACTGGGATTTCAAAGCTGACTGCCTCTGGATGTAGGTTTCCCTTTGAGTCACCATGGCTTGTAGCCACTGGCCTATCCTCCATGAATCTATGTAATCCCCTTTTTAGAGCTGTCCATGCCTACGGCTGTTACTACATCCTCTGGCAGCAAATTCCACATTTTGATCACTTAAGTAATAAAGAAATGTCTTCCTTTGTCCGTTCTCAGTTTACTGCCCATCAGCTTAATTGGATGCACCGGGACCTAATATTTTGAGAGAGCTTTTAATGGGATTATTGTAATATTTGTGTATGCAAAAGCTCACTAAAAGTTAATCCAGAACAAGTAAGAAATCTAGAAAATGTGGTGGAGGAAATCTAGGCTACTGGCTGTAAACTTGAAAATAACATTCCAATTTATTTGTGGATAAAATAAAATGAAGTTGGATCTAAAAATAAACCAATAATCAACACTATTAGTCCCACCAGCTATTAATTGACAAAGCTGATCTTATGATCCATTCAAAATTCTAACAAACTGTGATTTAGATAGCTCTATACAGATATACCATTCATGCATAGAATTAACATGTTGTTGAAATAGGTGGAACCACATATGCTGACTCCTCCCTTTACCTAATTCGTTGCTCATATTTTTTTATGCACGAGGGTTACACATACACTCCTTGCTTAATTCCACATGGACTCTCTGAATACATAATTTCTTTCCAGTTTTGTGGGAAACAGATTTAAATATTCAGAGCCTATAGAGCGATATGTGCACAGCCACCATGCATAAAAGCGTCTTATGAGACCCAATAGTCTTTTTTCAGACCAAAACAAATAAAAAAATTAATTGATGATTTGTGGATCTGAGGGACTAGGAGAACAAGAAAATGGAATATGATAGAGAATAGTGTGTGAATTCTATTTTATTAGTTATAATAATTAAGACTTAATTGAATTATGAATTTACCACAACTGTAAAATAGGGAGCAAAGTGAGTAATTCTTTAAAATGTGTTTACATTTGGTGCAGAAGAAATCGGGGAGCCTTCTCTTTCCCTCTTACAAGTATAATTTTTTGTTTTATACTCCTCAGTTGTTTTTTTGTTTGCCTTTAAAAAAATTCTGATAACAGTATACAAAAAAAAAGGCTAATCTTGTGCAGCACTCTTTTGTCATTCGCGGAGGACTTTACATTTGTCCATTGTGGACCATATTAGTTTGGTATCAGACACTTCTGCTCCTTCAAGACCAATATCTTTTTTAAGTGAGCCAAAAATGCTTCTATAGCACTATATTCACTGTTCAACATAAAGATCCAAGGAGATTTTGCGTACTAAAGCAGCCACATCTTCCTGGACCTTTGCACTGTGGAGGGAATATTCTCCCAGGTCCCTAGTACCTGTCATCCCCGCCCCTCAATTCTGCCACAAGAAACAATATGGCAGGTAAAACTTTACAAACAGGCAAGAGAATCTTGCTACAAAAGCTATCCGGGGCAATGTAAAATGATCTTTTTCACTGTTCTGTGTTTGATACTGCAGGCAAAAAGCGTTTTTTTTTTTTTTTTAATAGAAAGTGGCATTTTCCTAAATATGATTCTTTAAGGCTAACAAAGAGGAATACGGCACAATTTTCCCAAGCAGAAACAATATCCTTTCACTTCCATCAGGGAATGCAAAGCTAACTTTGTTCTTTACGTTGAATGGAGTATAGAAGTCTGCAGCAGAGGGATCATCTCTGATGCAGAGAAGAGTGAATTACCCAGGCACAGATTGCAGGCATGGGATCCAAGCCAAAGCTTGTGGAGGTGGGGGGCAAAAGCCAGCAGGATCAATGATGTTCTCCACTTTCCATGCACTGTTTGCACAGATAAACAGTGCTTTGTGAACACATTTTATTCCAATTTAAAAATATGTTAATATTTAGATTAGTATACTTGATTTTTGATAAGTCGTTTTCTGGATGATGTTCTTTCTTTCCAGTTTGCTGAAGTCTGGTGTTAACACACTGAGGCGAGGAGTTCCTCATGGGCCAAAAGCGGCGTGAAAGCGGTGCAAAATGGTTTAAAGAGTAGTGTCAAAGGGTTTTACACCGTTTTCACACGTTTTCACACCATGTCACACTGCTGTTTTGGCCCATGTGGAATCTGCCACAGATATATACACATATTATTCTTAAGATATTAACTCTCCCCTTGAGTTGGGGGGTACTTAACAGCAGCCAAAATTCAAGAAGAAAGTTGCAGCAAAAAGTCGCTTTATGGATTTCCCCTAATCAACACACTTTGAATTACATACCTTAGCACCATTCCTTGAAACTTTCCCTATCAAAGAGACATTTTACAAGTAGCGACCTTTAAAAAGTCAATTTGGGCAGCAACAAATACAAGTCCCTTACCAAAATCAAAAGTCAATACATGAAGGTACAAAGAAAGAATTCTCCCAAGAATGCTGGCAGCTCTTGCTTCCCTTCCACAATTTGCGGCTCTTGCAAAACATAGAAATCAAATATTTATTTTCTACTGTATATAATTGTTTGCCTGTGTATGGACAGTCATACTATAGCATTCCATCTTGTAAGAGAAACTGGCCCCAAGGTCACCCACTGGAGCCTCAAGGAAGAACTGGAATTCCAACCTCAGTCTCTGAGATAGTCAGAAACCTTATCAAACAGTAGAAAACATCCAGTTCTGGATGCCAGGCAAGCCTCGGGTAACAAATTGTCCAGTGGGTGCTTCTTGGCATAGCTTCAGTGAATCTTCCTCAAAGGCTGAAATAGTTCTGGAAATCCCTGGAAATAGCCCATGTCCTTCCCCACCCATCCCCAACACCTTTTATTGACAGAAACTAAAGCTTGTGAAGGCTGGCAATACTGTTTGGTTACCCTAGCAACCCCCACAATGTCCCCTGCAGAGGGGTTTCTGTTCTTAAAGATGCAGGTACTACTTTGATTTCTTAGGGGTAGGGGTTAACTCCCAATGTATTTTTAAAAGCTTTTAGATTTTTTCTACCAAATTTAGTTTTTTTCAGGTTTATACAAAGATTTGTTATATTTGTTCATAGTTTCTCTGTTCATGAAAAGCTGTATTTAAGTATCCACAGATATGGTCATGGTGCAAAATTCAATGTATTGATATCCATCTATATCAGGGGGGTAGGGAACCTGTGACTCGAGAGCCTGGCATGCCAAAACTCTTCTGCCCTTGCACTGTGGCTCCATGAGCAGTGCTGCCGACCCCACATCCTTGCCATGCCTGCAGGTATGGCAGGGGCTGAGGCGCATCCATCAGCTTCTCCAGAATGAGTGAGTAAAAGGTAAAAAAACCCCAATATATATATAGTGGTTATCTTTATTTTTTAAATGTCAAAAAAAAATTGCGGCTCCAAAGTGTTTTCTTTTCCCATGGAAAACGGGTCCAAATGGCTCTTTGAGTGTTAAAGGGTCCCTACCCCTGATCTATATGAATCCATGCTCATTTTCTAAGATACTAATATCATCTTATATTAGATGGTAGTCATTTGATAATGGAAGATAATTATGTGTAAGTTGATCTTTTTTTGGTTTTTTGGCTTGTCAATTCCACAGTTGAATTATGATGGTACTGTTGAATTTTTTCAAGGCTAGAGACATCCAGAGATGGTTTAGCCATTGGCTTCCTGAGGAGGAGGGCAATTCCCAAACATGGGAAGTAGATGTTGGAAGAATGTGACACATAGATTCGATTCTGCACTTGTACTGCTCGACCTAAGTTGAAACTAGTTAGAGCCGAAGTGCTCCGCACAACCACTGGGATTGGCGTGGTTTTGTACCAGCTTTACTTAATATAGCGGTCAAATTTCCGACTGCAGTTAGAGACTACTACTTTTTCAGGGAACCATGCTCAAACTCAGCTCGATTCCAGTAAAGTGTGGAATCTCTGGGTACCAAGAGTCCTCCATTCAGCCAATCACATCTGAGTGTTTCGGGCATGCATACAGCTGGAGAACCGCCGCGGTGAAAATCGGCGCCTAAATTTCCCCCCCCTCTTCTTGCTTGCGTTCGAAGCAATGGCTGAATTAGCACAAACGGCGCACAATTTCCATACATACCAATGTAAGCGGCCAATCAAAAAAAAAGAAGCCACCTTGATTCCCTCCATTCCTGTGGCAGTTTTTTGTATAATGTGTGTGGGGATAGACAGAACATGGCCATAGAACAGTAGCCAATCGGCTCCAGACGGAGCAAGAAGGGCAAGAAGGGGGAAGGGAGCAAGAAGATTGTAAAGAAGCCCTTTGAGTCTCCCTTTGCAGGAGAGAAAGGAGGGATATAAATCCAAACTCCTCCTCCTCCTCCCTCCTCCCTCCCTCTTCTTCTTCTTCTTCTTCCTCCTCCTCCCTCCCACTTGCTTTAACCAGCTAGGCCCCCCAAATTTTGTACCTGAATATCAGTAGGGTCTCTGGCAGAACAGGCATAGTGTGTGTGTGTGTGTGGGGGGGGGGATGGGAATCTACACTTGGACCAGGGGAATCAGTGGAAATTGCCACCCTTTCTTCCACATATGAAAATGCTATTCCATCAAGATGAACTGTGTGATGGATAAATGCCACTTTGAGAGGGATTGTGCCCACAGTCTTTTTGTTTCTTTTTTGGGACAACACAAAGGGGTCTGCAAATTGCAAGAAGACATTTTGAGTAAGGTAAGAATGAGGGCCTTGTGGCTGCTAGCATCTGATATTACTCACCCCTGTCCATTACCTGGAGCAATGAAGGGACTTATGTTGTGTGGAGTCAGCAAGTGTACAGTCAATGAGAACATTAGGCAAGCCTATATATCTCTTATTCAAATAATTGGTTGAAGCTCCTTCTGTTGTGTAATAATTTCTTAAGGGCAAAGAATGCCACAGATCCAATTAACTGAATTAAGTTATAATTAATTTGACACATTCACTCTCCTGTTTTTTAAATGCTGTTGACTTGTGAACACATTTGGGGGGGTCTGACAGATGTTAAAACCCTTTTAGGGATTTGCAAATGTGCAAAATGATGCTTGGAAGAGATTCTGGGGGGCTCAACTGGGGAATTCAAGGGGCCCTGTCCCATGCCAGCGTGACTGCTTCTAATTTGATTTCATTTTGCAGCAAATGCAGAGTCATCCTTACCAAGTCAAATCTTACAGTTCAAATACAAGCACCAACTCATCCCTGGCCCACTTAGCTATTTTCATTTACACAACACATTGTACTGACACATTCCTTTAATATGCACCGTGTGTGTATGTTTGGCTTAACTATTGCAATTGCAAAAGATTTGTATATGAATAAGGGAAAAGACCATTAGAGGGAAATATAGAAGGAATATGGAGCATAGAGGTATATTATATGGGAGATCAGGTCTATTTTTAACCCATGATTAGTGTTTACCTCTGGCAATATTCTTGCAGTGACTCGGTATTTGATGACTTGTTTCCAGAAGCGGTTCTCCAATCCTGACCCACTCCGCACCCTTACGTAATTATGCATCATTATGTCATAACATCACAAATAAAGGCCATTTCAAAGAACTTATTCACGAGAAATTTTAAGAGATTTTCTTGGAATCCAGTGAATACTGTGATGGTGAAAATCAGATGAATATTTAATAGAAAATTACAAAAGTTGCTGAACTTCAAAGAAGAGTCTATGGGAGGGGGAGGCACAAGCCATATATACCTTTAGCTACCTTTACACAAGCTACCTTTAGCAGCAGCTGAATGACAAACAGAGATATTTCGAATAGGCAAAGCTTTTTCTCCATCATAGAGATACACTGATAAAGGGACATCATGGGACTTGTCACTTTTAGATATCATCAAATACTAATATCCAATACTAAAATCCAACCTATTGCAGGGGACTTGAGGGATGGACAGGAAACAATGACCACAGATAAATAAATTTTAAAAAAAAACTGATAAGGAATGGATGGATTTGACTGGGATCCAGGAATGTTCTGGATTACTCTGGATTGCGACCTGATTCAGGTATAGGTGTGCACTTAAAGTAACCCTAGGTGTCTGGTTAGCTTTCCCATACCAGATCCACTTAACTCTCAACCAGAGATGCACCTCAATAACACTAGAAGTTTGTTTCGGGTCCTAGTACACAATTAAATACTATTAGGGGAGTCTCTGCTTAGATCCTAAGCTTTTAGTAAAAACATAACTATTGCATTCTTAATATAAACTAAATGAACAAAGTATCATGGATTACATTGATAATTAAAGGGACAGTAATTACACAAGTTCGTGGAGTTTCTTACACAAAAAGGGTATAAGGAAGATTATCAGGCAAGAGTCCCCTTCTGAGAAGAAGCTCTCAATAATACAATGTTCCATATCTACAGAGTTTTAACATAATTTCCTAACAATGACTAACTGTCCCATGTGATAAGAGTAGCACATTCTTGGCTAACTCATTTACCTTATACACTGTATAAGTTTATTGTTATTTAGAACATCTTTTTTAAAATATATATTAAAAAGTTGGTTCATCCTTACTTACTATTTTTTAGGTTAACAAAGTCTATTTAAAAAAAATGATCCCAAGTTCTACTATGACAAAAATACAGATAAGCAAATGCATATTTGAATGCTCAGCAACTACAAAAGTGCCCACAGCACTTCAGAAAGCTAGCATTTTAATAAGATGTCTCACTGATGTTCTACTTTTTATTGAAAGATTTTTTTAAAAAAAATTAAGGAACATTTGAAATATGGCCCGGAACAAAGACTCCTGAGGGGATATCATCATGGCTTTTGCAAAGGGAAGTCCTGCCTCACCAACTGTTGGAGGATCTTTGAGAGAGTTAATAACAATGACACAGTAGACATTATACTCTTGGAATTTAAGGTTTTTGACAAGGAAGGAAGGAAGGAAGGAAGGAAGGAAGGAGTGTGGAGGGTGGGGGTTCCACAAGGATTGGTATTGGGATCTGTTTAATAAGTTCATAGATGATCAGGAATTGAGAGAGAGTGGTGTAGCAATCAAGTTTGTATGATACCACATGTATTGATTATGAACTCCAGGAGGATATACATAAATTGGCTGAATGAATGCAGTTCAGTATTAATAAGCTCAAGGTGATGTACATAAGAGCAAAAACATCCCATCTTTACATGCCGATAGTGTCCAAACTAGCTGAGACTGAAAGGGAGAGAGATCTTGTGGTTGTACTGGATAGTTTGATGAAAATGTTTATCCAATGTGAAAAAGGCAAATTCCATAATGGGGGTTATTAGGAAAGGTGTTTTTTTTTTTTTAATGGCAAATATTAGAATGCCCTTGTATAGATCTATGGTGCAATACATTTTGCAAAATACTGTGTACAGTTCTATTCACTGTATCTCAAAAAGGATATTACAAGGCTGGAAAATGTACAGAAGTGAGCAAACAAGATGATTAATGAGTTTGGAGTACCCTTTCATGGGTAAATGAGAAAAGTCTAGAGCTTTTGGTTTTTTTTTTAAAAAAGAGACTCTAGGGGATCCCCTGGTAGATGTTTATAAGAGTATGCATGGGGATAGAGGAAAGTGGACAGAGGAAACTTTTTCTTCCTCTCCCATAATATTATCACTCAGACACACACACTCAATGAAGCTGATAGACAATAGATTGAAAACAGACAAAAGGAAATACATCTTTATTGATTGAGTAATTACATTTAATGGAACTGAAGTAGTAAAGGGCTACCAGCATAGATGGCCTTAAAGGGAGACAGATTGATGGGCAGTAGCCTCTTTGTGGCTGCTAGCTGTGATAACTAAAGGGACTAACCAGTGAACCACTGAATACCCCAGGTACTAGCAGGCAAGATCAAGGAGAGAGAAGCCATGTACCTGCTCGTTGGCTCTTCAAGGAACTAGTGGTCTGTGTGAAACAGCTATAGAACTAGATGAATCATTTAGTCTGATCCAGAAGGACACCTGTTATATCAGTAGCAACATCATTTGAATCTCAGGATGGGTGCTCAAAGGAGGTTGGACAAAAGAGATGTGAATCACGAACAGAGAAAGCAGAGCAATGAAGAATAAAAGGCAAAAGGGGGGACCTGGCTTTAAAAACAAAACCAGTATCCCAACATTATGTCTTTGTGCATAAAGGATGATAAATATCTGCTTGTCTTCTCTTTCTTAGAGCGACCAATCATAGGTTTCATAACCATGACTGAACAACTAAGAAAAAAATGTAGTTTGCCTCCACAGCTGCCCTTTTGGAGCAATGCAAGATGGAACTGTGAACTCTGGGGCAGATGCCTCATAAGGATGAGATAGTTGTGTTGAGAATCTAGATCTTTACACTAATTAAGCCCTACTGTTGAGTAATTAAGTACTTACTACTCCCGATGCTATTACCTTCTGAGTGATGTATGTACATGCCTCAGGTCATGGAAACTCCAGCCCTCAAAGCATGCTATTAGCATTTGCTAATAATTACTATAGTAGTGTTCGGTCCCGCATAAATACTTGTGTCAGGAGTTAATACCATCAATTTTTCATCAGTCAGCCATATATATTATAATAGGAACTATCACAGAGTGTTGTAATTTATGAGGCCTGAGGGTGCCATTTTTCTTATTATTGAAATGTGTGAGGCTCCTTATACCCAGGGAACAGGTATAAGACCAGCAGGTACCATTAGTGGCAGGATTCCTGTTTGGAACATTTAGCACAATCAAACAGTTTTGAATACACGGATTGTATCAACAGGCTTATAGACTACTGAGCAGAGACAGCACTGAATGAAGGGTGATATAATGTTCTTAACAGTCAAAAGACAAGCTGTTCACCTGCAATGTGAACTCTTGCAGTTTGCCCACATGAACAAGTCAACTCTGATTTGGTTTGTCTATCATGTGGTTCAGGTAGGGTTTTTTTGTCTTTTAAAGTAAAATTTATAGAGGGTGTGCAAGTATTGCTACACATATTGGTTCACTTTTCACAAAATGAATTCATCCAGCGTTTTTTACTGCAATTGGTAAAAGGGATTCTCTGGGGACTGGAGGGGATAGTTATGTTAATTCGGTTAAATGGGCATTAGTAATGAACTTTCTTTTTCACAGCTGGCATTGGTTAACAGACTTATATGGGCATTAGCCAACAGACTTTCTTTTCACACTGGAATCTTGTGGGTTTTTTTCTTCTTCAAAGTTTTCTCCAGGTCATTAACATGTTACTTAACCTAATTCTCAGGACAGCAAAGACGTCAAAATACATTCAATGTATTGTTGAAGGCTTTCATTTATAAGATCACCCTGGCATCCCTGCTGCCATTGGTGTAAGTAATGGCAGGAGACGGGAACATGGTCAGGGAGGAACCAACTTTAGTCAGTTCCACTCCTGGCCATTCCCACAGCGATAAGCTGGCGGCAGGGGGATCCAGACTTACACTGCCCTTCTTATACTAAACCCGTTGTGAAAGTCAGTATTGTATTACTCTATTTTGCCCCATAGAAGCTTCTCAGCAGCAGAGGGGCTTTTTTACTTTCTAGGTTTCCCCATGCTGCCAGGAAGCCTTTTTTTTGGAGGAGGTTGGACATGGTTGTGGCACCGCTTGATCCAGGCACCTGGCTCTTGGATTGGAGCTGCCTGAATTTATCCCACATAAGTAGAGGAAACACCATTTCACGTAGTTTCCCTTACCCTTTATCATATGGCTCTACTAGCTCTCCGAGTGATGTACAGACATATCTCCTTGTAAATGTGCATGATTTCTGTCCATAGTACAAACAGAACACCAGATTCTGGAGGTTGACTGAGCTGCTAGGCTCTGTACAAAACAGCCTGGAATTTTTTCTAATAAAGCACTAGCCTCAGTGAGAGAAAGCCTACACATTAAACTGTCTTATACTGAATCAGTCTGTCAAAGATTGAATCCCCACTTGGGGGTGCACTTAGATCCAAACCTGTTCATTTGTAAAACCCGTGTCCTCTTCATTTGGCAAACCGTGTCACTCTTCATTGCAGCAAGCACACAGCAGACACACCCGGTTGCAGAACTCTTAGCAATCCCCACTACCAGGCGGGCACAAACCACCCAGTCTCCCCTGATTGGCTGGCGTGCCTTGATGGGGTGGGACCTTTTCCCACTGTAGAAGCGTGCATTGTAGAGGCATGATTAAAAACCCCCCAGCATGTAAGCGTTTAACGTTGAACTGTTTAACTGTGCAAACAGTTGAAATGGGTTACCTGTGTAAACCATTAGCGAATCAAAGGCTGACACGTTTGACTGTTTTACGCATGTCGTCCCCTTCTGCTGGCTGATTGCAAAAGCGAAAACGAAACCAAGGAAAGGCTGCGTGCTCATTGCAGCGCTGATTGGTTGCCCGAATTCCTCGTCACACTCCCGGGTGGGAAACGAGTCAGGATATCAACCCTCATCCCTCCCCTCGGATCAGCTCTGAATCGTGTTAATGGGGTCTATGCCCCTTGTAACCAGGTCCTGCCGGAACGCAGATTAACAGGGAGAATGGAATTTGCCACGCATGAAGCAATGGGGAGGTCAGCCCTCAAACCTGGTTAGTTTGTGTTCTGAAACCTGGCTAAAACAGTAGTGGGGATTTGACCAAAGTCAGTGTTGTGAACTCAGACTGGCAGCTGCTCTCCAGGGTCTCCAGCTGAAGTCTTTCACATCACCTGCTACCTGACCCTTTAACTGGAGTTGCTGGGGATTGGAAGCAGAGAGTTTTCTGTATGCCAAGCAGATGCTTTACAGCAGATGCTCTGGTCCCTCCACAAGACAAAATTGTCCCCCTTCATTTTGCACTCTCCAATGCTGCATCCCATTATGTTCCCTCCAGGACATACCGTGGTGCATTTGGCCATCTTGGTCACTGTGAATAAGCTAGCTAATGATTTAGCAGCTAGGAGCTTGATCAAAAGAACTGTAATGACCAGGGGTTATTTGTCTGGAGCATCTCTCTCCAGGAATGTAATATCCATTACAGTTTGGGAAAACAAAATGCCTCAGAACTAAAGGGGAGGTCAGAAACCCAGTTTTGCAGTTGTAATTAGAGATAGCTGGGAGCTGTGTGTTGGCTAAAGGTAAAGCTCAACGCTACCAGGAGCTAGTTAATCTGCATATACTACTCCTGTTCAATGGACAACTAATGGAAAGATCTGTCTTGCCAAGTTAATTGTTACTATTAGCCTCCCTGCAAGACAAGAGTGGGCAAGATCTTTCCATTAGTTGTCCATTTGCTTTCAGGTTCAGTTCAAGATTCTGAGTCTTAGCTTTTGAGCCCATCGTGACCTGGGACCCACATACTTGAAGATTATTCTCCCTGTATGAACACATCTGATAGTGTAACCCCCATGCCCAGAATGGGTTGACCCAGTAAGGGGGTGGAGACTCAGAGCAGCAGAAAGGCTGAAAGAGCTCTTTGCAGAAGACAAGGGTACCAGTACCGGACCTTGATTTCTATAAGCCCTTAACACCTTGTTAAGGTAATTGCAATATTATTGGGAACTACTGGGAAGGTAGTTGTTTTTGCTATGTTGTAAATGTTGGAGTTTATTGTTTCAGGGTTTTCTTTTGTGGTTGTAATGGGTGAGAGTTCTCCTGGAGACCTTCATCATGTTGCAACCTGTTCATCAAGCTCCTTGGAGTCTTCAGGAGCCAACCAATAACTTGCAAAGAAGAATTTGGACTTGGCAATATCAGTAGACTGTAAATAGAAGGGACTTGAAATGCAACACTAGACAGAACCTTGTATTGTAAACGTTAAATGTTAATGTTTTAAAAGTGTTAATTGTAAAGAAAAGTAAACTATTTTGTTGTTTAAAATTTGTTGTTGCAATTCATTCCAAGTACTGCCCCACAGAACCCACAGCTGAGGTTACAATAGCACTCCTTATTTAGAAAAAAATTTCTCCACCCCCTCCTGTAGATAAAAAACACACACATAAGTGATCATCATGAGATATAAATTGTGTGCAAGCAAGGCATGCTGCGAAAATGAAGGGAAATCACATGTGCTATTATTTAAGGAGGCTGGGTATTTTCCCTTTGCAGTAATGATTTCGCCCAAATAAGTGTTATGATCTTTATTACTTATCTTTATCATGGTTTTCTGGCCACCTTCTTTTTGTTCATTTTCTCTCCTCCCTGGATTTCAAGTAGTTGTCTGCCATAAAACAGGAGCATAATCATCATTGGAGGGCAGGAGCTATCATGCAATTGGTTCATTTTAATTGAGGGTTAGTGAGCAAAATTAAACAGTCCTTCCAACATTATTTTTATGCACCCAGTGTAAAAACGCTTGGATTGTACCTCATATAATTAGAATCAAGGATGGACTTGGCATCTTCAATGGCAAAACCTCAGAACGAATGAGATGGTTCAGTTGGCACCAGTGCCCACTCTTGTCTTGCAGGGAGGCTAATAGTAACAATTAACTTGGCAAGACAGAACAGAATTAAATGCTAACAAAACTGATTTGTCTTTTTGCCAAATACAGGGTAAGGAGTGACCTCACACTGTGATCTACAACATCTGCCATAGAACTAGATGTTTATGCTTGCTTTTTTGGGAGGTGTATCTCTTCCTGAGAGGTAGTAAAGAGTCCACTTATTTCATGTTTTTGCACTGAAGACCCTGTAATTCTTCTGCTACTCAGGGAGAATGAAACAAACCTTCAGTTTAGATTGTCAGCCCTGTTATTTAAACAGTGAGATGTAGCTAAAGGCACAACACACTTTTGGATGCCCAGCATATACTGAAAAGTGATATCAAGCAACTCTCACTTTCTTTGAGATTGGCAGAGGCCCAGTGGCGTAACTAGGCAAACTGTAGCCCTGGGCAAAACCTGAGTTTGATGCCCCCCCCAGGCGCGTGCCCAATGCAACGCGGACCCCTCCCACGTGCTTCATGCCCAGTGGCGTATCTAGGCAAACTGGAGTTTGGAATTGCCCCATGGGCAGCCACCCTCCCCCAATGTGACCAAGCAATGATTTTTTACACCAGGTTGTTTCAACGTCACCATCACATTATAGAACATGCCCCAACTCACAAATCTGAGCACAGCAATAAGCCATGCCACACAGCAGAAATAATTTTTTGAAAACATTTTCAAAATGCTTACAAAATGTTTTATTACTGCTATGAAAACATTTTATGGTGTTGTATCCAGTACCCCCAATTGGGGGAAACAGCATCACTTTCAATGTTTCAAAGGAGAATCTGGGCTCCCTAGGTTAAACAAGTGATGCTGGAATCCACCCCCAAACAGCATCATTTTCAATGGTGTTTAAACTAGGGAGCCCAGATTCTCCTTTTAAATCCACCTTAAAGGGAGAATCTGGGGTTCCCAGTTTAAACAACATTTGAAGTGATGCTATTTTGGGGTTGATTCTCTCCCACCCTGAAACAGCATCACTTGCAATGTTTAAACTGGGGACCTCAGATTCTCCCTTTGCATCCGATGTCAAAGCCCGGGGAGGGATTTAAAGAGGAGAAAATCTGGGGGGGGGGAAATTTGGGAGGTGCCTGCTGGCAGGGGTGCAATTGTTAAGCTAGCAGCACCAAACTTTCAGGGTACATTTAGGAGACTCCCCTAATGATACCACCCAAGTTTGGTGAAGTTTGGTTCAGGGGGTCCAAAGTTATGGACCCTCAAAGGTGTAGCCCCCATCTTCTGTTAGCTCCCATTGGAAACAATGGATGATGGGGCAACCCCTTTGGGAGTCCATAGCTTTGGACCCCCTGGACCAAACTTCACAAAACCTGGATGGTATCAGTAAAATATCCTCCTGATGATACCTCCCAGGTTTGGTGAAGTTTCGTTCAGGGGGCCCAAAGTTATCGACCCTCAAAAGTGTAGCCTCATCTCCTATTAGCTCCCATTGGAAACAATGGGGGATGGGGCACCCCCTTTGGGAGTCTATAACTTTGGATTCCCTGAACCGAACCTCACCAAACCTGGGTGATTGCATCAGGAGAGTCTCCCAAAACATCCCTGAAAGTTTGGTGCTGCTAGCCTAAAAAACTGCGCCCTCTGCAGGCCAAAAATGCAAAAACACTAAAAATACAAAAAATCCCACAAACAAACCTCCGCCCCCCACAGGGCTGCGCCCAGGGCAACTGCCCACTTTGCCCAATGGGAGGAACGCCTCTGCAGAGGCCCTTACCATACAGGCCAATAAACACAGGTTAAGGGCAAGAGAAAACCCAGGTTGGGGTGGGGGGCTTTGCATGGATCCCGGGTTTTACAAGAATCGTGATTTCTGCTATTCTTTTGTTTTAAGGCGCCGGCTGTGAGGCGCATTATGCAACTGTGCTCCCCCCACCCCAGCTCCCATCTACGGAGCCACACAAACACTGCTGGCTCCAGCAAATCTCTGGGGGAGCATGTGTGCCTGCCTGCGTAGCTGAGCTTCAGAGGGAGGTAAGTTTTTTAAAAGTTTTTTTAAAAAGCACTTCCTGTGAAGGCACATGCCCTGGCCGATGTGAACAGCCTGGGGCTATGCCAGGTTCGTTTATCCTGGCTGTAACCTGGTCTAAATTTGCTGTGCGGAAAGGGCCAGAGTGCTGTGGGGTATGAAAGACTATGGACTGGATCCTGCACAAGGACCATGCAAGGATTGCCGATCTTCCTGGATTTCCCCTCCCTTCAGCCATTTCTGACCCTGAGAAAGTGTATTCCTGGGCTCTTAGGATTGGCATGGAATAATAGCCATGAAAATAGGGAAGATACATTGAGGAGCTCAGCTCTTACAAGAGGCAGGAGGGAGCATTTTTGACCCCCCCCCCATTCCTTCTAACATACCTTAATTGTAAGCATTCAGAGGTTGTGATTTTGTTGTTTTTATTGGCTTGCTATATTTTATATGGAATTGGTATTGTATTATTATTATGGATGTGAGCCACCCTGAGCCCAGCTTCGGCTGGGAAAGGGCAGGATAGCAAGCCCAATAAATAAATAAGTAGATACTGTAACCTCCTGACCCAAAGAAAGGAAACAATGGGGAACATGTGGTGGCAATTAGCACGCTGTGAACAACAGATAACAAAAAATCCACCCACACTAGGCTACTGCATCAACATATTTAAAGGTATCAGAGTAAACACATATATCCAAACAAGACACAAAAACAAGGCACAACAGCAACGTGATAACAGCATACAAGCCACAAAACGGAATGAACAGAAATGAACAAAAAGTTGCAGGAGAACAGGTAAGTCCAGTAAGTCCAAGTGAGTAACACTACAAGATGAGTGTGCAGAAATAATAAATTTTTATTTGGATTCACTGGCTCCCTCCTCGTCCTCCTCTTCTTCCTGGATGTCTGCATCAGTATGCAAGGATTGATGGTGGCCACTGAGGGGGGGGTCACCCCTTCTGCCTTTCCTCCCCCTTCAGTTCCATATCATCAGCTTCCTCCTTCTCCTCCTCCTTTCTGGACACTTGTATCATCAGGCAACAGTTAACAGTGCATTTGCAGCCGCCAGCAGTCACAACCCTTCCTCAAGGAGGGGCCAGTTTTCACACCTGCTCCTTCTCAGGTAACTGTAGGTGGTATAGTGATTAAAATTATTCACCAGTGGATGAGAAGGGCAAGCATGCCAGAGAGTGAGTAACCACCACATCTCGCTGCTTTGCTTGTGTTGGTTTTTTCCCCAAGCCGTGTGTGTGGCAATTGGCTGGAAGTTTACTGTGCATGGCGATTGGCTGGAAGTGAGTCCTTGCCACCCTGGCTAGCCTTTTGTATAATAGGATGCCAAATGTAGGATTCACCACCTTCAACAGCTAAAGAAAGTGGATGAAACTTCTATGATACCACACTTATGTTGTAACTGTAGGCAAAAAAAAAAGAACACTGAAATGTCCACAGCATCTCACAGACAGCACGTAGAGCAAAACAGCACATCTATGCAACCTTCACTCATTTTTGCTGAGATTGGCCTGAAAGTAGGCCTTTTACAGACTGTACTCAGAATATCAAATAAGTTCTACTTATTTTCTTTACCAAAGTCCAGGTGGCACGTAGCTATAGTTGGTGGTTGTCATAACTGCAAGTGGAAGAGATCTGCCATCTCATAAAGACACTCCCGTTAGTGCTTTGTAGAATCAATTATGCCAGAGTTTGTCTGTTGCAGAAAAAAATAAACAAGGATTTTATGGTCCCTTAAAGACTAACAAAATTTTACTGTAGTACATACTTTCAAGGCTCAAGTTCCCACAAAAATTCTTGATGGAATAAAATTTTGTTAGCCTTTAAGAGCCCTCATGGCTCCTGTTTATTTTTATAGAATCAGAGTTTTTTCCCCTTGAAAGTTAAAACAAAGTTAAATGGACCTGGTTGAAGAAATCTCTGCAAACATACTTGGGAAGAAAACTCCAGTTTTGCAAGAATCAAAGATAGATGTCTCATTTTTGTTTCTAATCTTGATTGAACAAGGGCATAGATCAAGATAGCCATGGTGTATGCTAATCTCTTAATCAGATAAAGATGTTAAATAAGATATCCTAGAAATAATTATCAAAATAGTGCCCGCTGTTTCCACAATATGCACTGTCACTACTGTTTGACCTGTACCCCTTTTTACAAATTAAATAATTTGAAATTGAAATGCTGGATGTAGTATCTTTGCTATGTTGGTTACTTATTTCCTGCAGCTTCTCAGTATTCCCAGTCTTCAGCCACATTGCCTTGCTTTGAGCTTTTACATCCTCCAGAAATTGTTGGCTGGGAATGGAAGCGGACATTATGATTTCATGTATTAATGATATACTAATGATTTAGATGTACCCATAAACACAATCTGCCTAACAAATGTTGTTATGCTATTTCACCCCATGGATCAGTAATGACCCGGTGCTTGCACAAGGTACCACCTCTACCTCATGATTAACTTCTATTCAAGACAGCTTGAATGTGATGGAAAACATTCTGTATGAATTTGTTGATATTAGATTGTCTCTCAGGGCATAGACACTGGCTGCTGTACCACCTCTTTCTACACAAAAGAAGCCTAGACTGGTCAAAGCTCCACCTGCACCACTATAATCTGTGATCAGTGGTGGAAATTCCAGTAGAGCAACTAATTATGAGTTCTTTGCAATAACCAAGAGGAAACTGAAAATGTGAGTCCACAGTGATGGCATAAATTGAAACCAAAAATGTTGGTAGCATTACATAAAAGCTGGTAACGTTTCACATTTAGCATTCAAAAATCTACATTTTAAACATACATATAGATGCCATTTGGCAGAACTGCATAACTTTGGACAAAATTAACAGAAATCTTGTGGTGCCCCAAAGACCTAGCCTCAAGCTTTCAAAGGCTGGAGTCCACTTGTTCATATGCACTAAAAGCGGATCCTCTCTTAGCAGACATATGCATACAAAGGTTTTGAAAAAGAACAAGGTTGTAAGAAGAGCAGGGTCAAAGGGCAGGTGAAATACAAGTAAAGAGTGAAGAGGCACAATTATGGAAACTACAAATGCATTCAGGAAAAACATAGCATAGCGACCATCCTCAGTTACAGTAACTGGAGTGATAACACAATTTCCCTCATTTTGCCTAAGTTGCCAAGTACTTATATTGCCAAAGGAATCCCCATGTTTTGAAGATACTGTCCAATTTTCTCATGAATTCTAAGCATGGAGATGACAAGTCAACTAAGTGTATGTCTGTAATGTGTACCATACGATTCATAACTGAAAGCTTACTGATAAAGAGTAACACCATATTGCCCCTAGGCCCCTAGCTTGTGATTAATTTCAGATTTACAAAGGGATTTTGTGAGGGATTTCTTTAAGAGTTTTTCTTTTTCAACAGTACATAGCACTGTTTGTGATCTCCTAAAACCTTTCCAGAGATTAAAGATAATCCAAGTGGGTGGTAAGAACAAAGAGAAGTGTTTATGAGTGATTGGGTGCACCTATAAGTTGTGAATTCTGTATAGAAGTCAAAGAGTCCTGCAGTGGGGGAGGGAGAGATGCAAGAAGCTATCTGTGTTTTGCAGTTGTCTTACTTCTGCACCTTTTTTAAAAAAAAAATAAAAGAGGTGTTAGTGGGAGACCTCCTTGGTTGGAGTTATTTTATAACATTAGATGCACCAAATAATACAAAGTGTTCTCCTTGACTTTTGAATTTTTTGTCTGCTTTTGATTTGTCATAGCTTCTGTCATTGTTTTAAATACATGTTTTGTGTTTTAATATTAAACTGAAGGCACAAAAAATTGTATCATGCATTACAACAAAGGTGGAAAAAAAAATAATGATGTTCCCTTTTTTTAACAAAATGAAAATGTACATGAATTAATCACTGACCTGTACATTGTAATCAATTACAGTTAAATAGATCTTATGGCGAAGTCTCAGATAGCTTTAAAAAGCAGTGACAAATTATCATAAAAAGATAATAGACCATGGGGTGCATGTTTGAGAATTGTAAATGACTGCAACAGTACATTAAATATGGATCACGAGAAAGAAAATAAAACCAATGAGAAAAACTTTGATGTTGCTTTACAGAATGCATAAACAGCAGTAAGTACACTTTTTAATAGAAAGCTCTTTTAAAAATTATATCAGTTGAAGTTTTCACCTATCATACCTGTTCATGATAGCAGCAGTGGCGTAGTGGTTAAGAGCAGGTGCATTCTAATCTGGAGGAACCGTGTTTGATTCCCCGCTCTGCCGCCTGAGCCATGGAGACTTATCTGGGGAATTCAGATTAGCCTGTGCACTCCCACACACGCCAACTGGGTGACCTTGGGCTAGTCACAGGTTTTCTGAGTTCTCTCAGCCCCACCTTACCTCACAGGGTGTTTGTTGTGCGGGGGGAAGGGCAAGGAGATTGTAAGCCCTTTGAGTCTCCTACAGGAGAGAAAGGGGGGATATAAATCCAAACTCTTCTTCTTCATAGTTGTCCCAGTGTTCCTTTGGCAATATCATGTACTCAGCTAACAAAGATGTTTTACTTGAAAAAAAATTCTTGAGATTTTTTTAAACAAATGTAATTTTTTTAAATTAACAATTAACAAACAAGATTTGGAGCTCTTGAAAACATCAGAGTTCGCTTACTGAATGTCAACATGAAAACATTTTCACTTGGTGCTGAAAGGGGGCAATGCAGTGATGTAACAATTGTTTTATGTAGGAAATTCTGCAATTAAGCCTACCTTTATGCTCCAATAGATCTACATGCAGGGGGATATATGGGGTCAAATGTCTCTGGGCTGTGGACATTTAGTCACGTGGGGGGCTGAAAATCACCCCCACACCAGGAGTGAGCTTCAAATAATTTAACCACTGGTTCCAGTGGTGGGATTCAAATAATTTAACAACTGGTTGTTTACAAGCACCATTTTAACAACCGGTTCTGCCAAAGTGGTGCAAACCTGCTGAATCCCACCACTGCCCCACACCCCTCCTTCTTTCCCCCAGGTCCATACGCTGACTTCAAGACCAGTGCAAAAAAAGTTGTTTGGTCATGGTGCGGGAGGGCGGCCGCCCATATGGAACGGGGGACACTCAGTTTTTGCACTGGGCTACATTTTCCCTAGATACACCTCTGTCTACATGCAGTAAATATGAATGAATACAATATTCAAAAGTCTGAAGAGATAGTAGGGAACACATAAGAGAATATAAATTCTGAGGTCTCAAGATCTCAGGCATCCCATGAGTATGGCCTGAAAGCAATTAGTTCACTGGTACAACTAAGCCAAATCTAGGAGTGATGCAATCCTTACTCCAAATCTAGGAGTGATGCAATCCTTATTCCCATTCCCCTTATTCCCCCATTTCAAGTGAAGTAAATAATAAATAAGAAAACTGCAAAATTCAGTGTTGAAATTTCATTGCCATCCTGTTCAAAGGGTGCCAACCATTGCTGAACCTATGGGCATCTTTGGATTTTGAGAATAAGTAATGGGTGCCAGTGCAAAATGGCTTCCATGAGGTGTGTGGCCAATCACGATTCTTTAGGAAGTTCCAAGTCAAGCATGGTCCAATGGTGGGAGCAACTGTTTCTAAAGAGATGCTTTCTACGGACACAAAGGCAATGCCTTTGTGGACACCGGGAAATACACTGGTGGGGTCTAAGGACTCTATACTGGGGATTGCTGTTAAGTTAGACAGTACCATTGATAAACTAAATGCTACCAAATCCCCTGGCCCAGATTGCATTCATCCAAGAGTTCTTAAAGAGCTCAAGCATGAAATTGCTGATGTCCTCACATTAATATGCAACTTATCCCTGAAATCAGGCTCCATTCCTGAAGACTGGAAGATGGCCAATGTCACACCAATCTTTAAGAAAGTTACAAAGGGGGGACCCAGGAAATTACAGGCCAGTCAGTTTGACATCTGTTCCTGGTAAATTAGTAGAATCTATCATTAAAGATAAAAATTATTAAACATGTAGAAAAGCAAGACCTGCTGAGGAAGAGTCAGCATGGCTTTTGTAGAGGCAAGTCCTGTCTTACAAACTTACTAGAGTTCTTTGAGTGTGCAAACAGACATGTGGATAAGGGGGAACCAGTGGACATTGTCTACTTGGATTTCCAAAAGGCTTTTGACAAAGTTCCTCACCAGAGACTGTTGAGAAAACTCAGCAATGGAAGAGATAAAGAGGGGAAGTCCTCCTATGGATTAAAAACTGGTTGAGGAACAGGAAACAAAGGGTGGGTATAAATGGGAAGTTCTCACAATGGAGAGATGTAGGGAGTGAATTGTCCCCAAAGAGTTACGTTTTGGGACCAGTGCTCTTTAACTTATTCATAAATGACCTGGAAGTAGAGGGTGGAGTAGTATGGTGGCCAAGTTTGCAGATGATACCAAGGTATGTAGGTTGAGTAAGACCACCACAAAGGATTATTGTGAAAAGCTCCAAGTGGACCCGATAGAATTAGGTGAGTGGGCTAAGAAATGGCAAATGCAGTTCAATGTAGCTAAATGTAAAGTGATGCACATAGGGGCAAAAAAATTAGCTTCACATGCACGCTTCTGAGGGTCGAAGTGCTAACAGTCACAGACCAGGAAAGGGATTTAAGGCGTCTTAGTTGATAGTTCAATAGAGATATCCAACTCAATGCATGGTAGCTGTGAAAAAAGGCAAACTCTATGCTGGGGATAATTAGGAAAGGAGTTGATAATAAAACTGCAAGGATTGTCATGCCCTTATATAAAGCAGTGAAGTGCGAGCGCGCTTGAATTACTGTGTCCAGTTCTGAGTCATACGCATCTCAAAAAGGATATCTCGAAGAGATAGAAAAAAAAAGAAAGTGCAGAGAAGGGCAATGAGGATGATTGAGAGGATTGGAGCACCTTCCGTATGAGGAGAGGCTGCAGCGTTTGGGACTCTTTAGTTTGGAGAGGAGACGTCTGAGGGGGGATATGATTGAAGTCTATAAAATTATGCATGGGGTAGAAAATGTTGACAGAGAGAAATTTTTCTCTCTTTCTCACAATACTAGAACCAGGGGGCATCCATTGAAAATGCTGGGGGGAAGAATTAGGACTAATAAAAGGAAACACTTCTTCACGCAACGTGTGATTGGTGTTTGGAATATGCTGCCCAGGAGGTGGTGATGGCCACTAACCTGGATAGCTTTAAAAAGGGCTTGGTTAGATTTATGGAGGAGAAGTCAATCTATGGCTATCAATCTTGATCCTCCTTGATCTCAGATTGCAAATGCCTTAGCAGACCAGGTGCTCAGGAGCAGCAGCAGCAGCAGCAGGCCATTGCTTTCACATCCTGCATGTGAGCTCCCAAAGGCACCTGGTGGGCCACTGCGAGTAGCAGAATGCTGGACTAGATGGACTCTGGTCTGATCCAGCAGGCTAGTTCTTATGTTCTTATGTTCTTACCAACCCATAACCACTGCACCATACTGTTTTGAATTAATAGCATGGTATTTACAATTGCAGTGATTTTCTAGAAATGTGTATTCTTTGCCTTTGTTCTTTCTGATTTTACCAATTATTATGCTTTGAAAAGAAAAAAAGCAACATCATTTGGGTGTGGGAGAGGTCTTCTTGGTTCAATCGTTTTGGTATTCTTGAAATAATGAAGAAGAAAAATGATGGGGTTGGATAACCGGATTCTGAAAAACAAATTCCTGACTAAAAGAAGACATTAAATTTAACAGACAAGAAAATCAGCTTGTTTTTATCCATAATTAGTGCTGCTGTGTCAGAAACTTTTCTAAATGGGAGGGACCAATTTCAATTTTGATGTACTGATTGCTTTCAGATGCAAAGTAATTCTAATGAAATGTCCCTGGAGTGCTCTGAAAATCCTTAAGACCGAGGAGTTCCCTAGGAAACAAGAGATGCATTTCCAAGCATTCTAAAGCTCGGATGGCTGACAGCCAGTTCAACTGTAAGCATCATTGATAGAAGTTAATATGCTCCAGCTCAGAAGTGAATCCTTTGGTGGTGCAGAAGAAAAGAGGAGTAGCAACTTAAAAGTGGTGAGTTTATGACTACATTAAGACATCAAGAACTTGCCTACACTGTAGCTAAATGCACTCTTGGATAACACTAACTCACAAGGCTTCTGGGGGACTCTTTTCCCCCAACTGGGCCAGACTCAGACTGTCCTGGGCATTTGTCTATCTTTTTCTCTGGCGTAGGCTTTCCATCCACTCTCCTCCCCAGCTGGTTCTTTTCTCCTCCTTATAGGCCTGGACGAACAGGTGCTGGAGCTCATCACCCCCACCCATCATACTCTCATAAACCCATGGGAAGTAGTCCCTGTCTGGACTTTGCTGGGTTCCCACTGTGTGGGCTGAACTTGAACAGATATATCTACTATTTTGCCATAGCAGCATGAGAAGCAAACTCTGCATTCACACAGAAGTTTTTTCCAAATGTCAAGAAGGCTGCCTGTCACATTTGTGAATTTTCTATGCTTCCTGAGCTGTCTCTGGAATTGGAGAACAGAGTTTCCTTGTCTGCCATTTTCCTCAATTGTCCTTCAACACACTTTGGCCTTTTTTGCACACTTCTTTTTCTTGGCTTTAAATGTCTTTTTCTGTTGGTTTTTTTTCTTCAAAAAATATGCACACATTACCCCCTCTTCAGCATAGACTCCACTTTCACTCGTATTGTGCCATGCGTTTTATGAATGCTCACAAAAGCACAACACCAATATACCGGTATGCAAAAATAAATAACCCACATAATACAGGTAATAATACTGATTGTATGCTGTTGATGGCCTGGTTGATACCACATATGATATTTGATAGGGAAGTGAAACAAATGTTTGAGGAAATTCCTCTGCTTAGCTGAGTGGTGTGAAGGACTGCATGACAACATTTCTTCTTAAGAGTGCAGCTCTGTCTCAAGCAAGGCAGTGTTACATTCATAAAAGGCTAGGAACAGGATTGGCTGTGGGGGCAGAAAATTGAGGAGTCTGCCCGGGCTCCATTTTCCGCCCCACCACTGTGATGGTGTGAGGAACCTGCTTTTCTGATAAGGCCTGCCTTTTCTCTGACTGCAGCAGCACTGCTCCTCTTTTCCCTTAGTGCAACCTTTAATCTAGCAGTGCTGACATGAGATTGCTCTTTGGGGGTAAAAGACAGAGGAAGACTCTGGGAAGCCATACTAGTGCCTCTCTCCCCAGACAAAATAAGCAGGCCTTGGGTACTGTTGTTTTGGAAGGTCATTTTGGTCCCACACTGTTTGCACTTTTTTTTTTTTTTTAAAAAATTACCACCAGAGATTAATAGAAGAGATTACTGTACAGAAACAATCATTAAGAGAACAAAGGGAAAGCTTCAATAACTATCCTCTTTCTATGGCGGCCCAAAGAATCTGAGGGAAAGAGGCAGAGGAGCCCGTGAGTGAGGAGCTCTCGCCCGTAACCCCACCAGCTCCCGCCACCATGCCCTGGAATGTCCCTGCCATGCACCTGCATGCGCCCGGTGCGCTACACCCCCTCCCCAGCCCTCTTGGCGCTACGCCACTGGGGAAGAGCGCTCTTTCTGTGTGGGCAAGAAACGTCTGCACAAGGCAGAGGAAAGGAGGAGTACTCCGAATGCTTCATTCATCTATCTAGAAAAACCTTTAGTCCTCCCTGAGGCTAACATGAGCATGTACAGCCCCATGTGTGCCTACACAGAAGCAATAATAAACTTCATAGTTAAAATTGTCATATAAAGTAACCTCCTGCCTCCCTTCTCTCCTTTGTTCTGTAAACAGCCTTGGGGACAACACCAGACACAGCTTTTGCCAGGAGTTTTGGAGTTTGCCAGGTTTAACTGGTCACAGACTAAACAGGTAGAGACTAATGCTAACAAAATGGCGGTTGAAAAGCTTTGTGACAACAGAGAATAACTGGGTGGGAGCCTACCATAAATTAAGACACAAAACATTAAAAGTCCTAGCCTTATGCTTCCATGCAACGTCACTGCAACTGGTTTCCTGGGTCACAAGTGAAAGGAACATTCCTCAGATATCTGAATGAAATGTACACATCATTCTAAACATCTCAGCTCTTGTTTACCCCCTTAGTCTAGGAATCTTGTTTAAGTTACTTTAAGGTGTGACTCGGAATGAAAGCATTTATGTTAGTAATTGGGTGTGGACATATCCTCCAGACATTTACAGTCCATGCAAACAATAAGGATTGTGTGTTTTATTTCTCAAGTAGCAGATAGTATTTCTAAGAGATGATATAATATACAATTTCTTTTGAAGAGTTTAAATAATGGTACCTTGTAACTGAGATCTGAACCATGTTTTTCGACCATGTGTTGGAGCTTTATAAATGTTGGAAGAGAATCCATCGTTGATGTTACATCAAGGTATAATTCCTTGTTCAGTCATGTAGTGGAACCCCTGAAATTTGTGTTTAATTTAAAGGATGTTCCTATATTTTAAATTACATGGTTTTTTTAAAAAAAAATCAAATATTCTCTTAATCTGATTTTCAATGAGATTAAATTAGTGGAGCTGCTCTGATGTGAGAGAACAAAGTGTGTCCCTGGAAATTGCTCTTCCTGTATGAGCATCACAGTCTCCTGCAAGAAATGTCACAAGCTGTACAGCTGAGGAAAAAAAAAGATATTTTTGTTAAATATTTTCAAAATGAATAATTGTCTCACTTGATCAGCTGAAGAATCAAAGGGCTTGAAATGAAACAGTCTTTCCTCAGTCAGTAAGGTCATCTTCAGGCAAACAAAGTAACAAGAACAGATAAAATTAAGACTTGCAGATTTTTCAGTTTTAAATTAGTCAAAGAGTCTTTTCTTTCAGATGAGAAGCCATAAGGAGTTGCCTCATGCCTTTATCTTGCTCATTTAGCCCTCAAAGAAATATTTCCCTTTGATTTTCTCTTGAGCATCAACAGGGGATGGAGCTTATGGGTTCTGCCTGACCTCACAAATGTCAACATCACTTTTGAGATTTTGGTGATGGACAGACTTCATCTCTAAGGTAATTCTTGTAGGAATGCAAAGAGACAGAAACTAGATTCATTCCAGAGTTCTGGTTTTACCGTAAGATTACAATAACTATAATCTGTTATTACCTACACTTTTAGCATACTTTAATTCCACACCTTTCCCCAAAGTTTGTAAGAAAGAGCATACTTAGGTCCACCCTACTAGTTTCTTCTAAAACAACAATGCTATATGAGGAGTAGGTTAGGCTGTGAAAATAAAAAAAGAGTGGTAACTGGACAAAGGTCACCCAGTAGGAGTTTGATTACTGAGGATCTATTTGTTTACTTCATTTTTATCCCTCCTTTGTGTCACAGAGTTAGTATTGAAACTAAGGAATCAAAAGGAGTCCTAAGAGTATTTAATGTTGATTAGATGTGCTGCATTTTTAATTTGGTTATATTCTTGAGTTTAAAATAAAAATAGAGACTTTCCAAATAAATGAACAAAACACAAAAACAAACCAGCTTTTTCAAGTTCAGTGCATCCCCCTCACGAAGGTTAAAGGATGCACACCAACTCTGCGCCAACTGCTTTGTCAGTTGTTGCTGAGAGGTAACACTGACATTAATTTTTTGTTTCCCTGAACAGATAATTTCATGAAGCTGAAGACACTGCATTGCTTGACATATTCCTTGCCACATGGTAGGTATGACTTCATGGTCATGTCATAGATCTTAATTCAAGACAGGAGTGAGTCCTGTAATCTGATTTCCAGTTCCAAAGTTTGGTTTGGGAAGATTTCAACTATTAATAAATAATCTGAAGATGTGCAGTGTTCTTTGATCATCATGACTGTCTAACTACAGACTGCCCCCTGTCCATTTTAGGGAAAATGCAAAAAAGTGAAGAAGAAGAGTTGGTTTTATACCCCACTTTTTATCTACCATTAAGGAGTTTTCAAGCTGCTTACAATTGCCTTGCCTTCCCCTCCCCATAACACCTTGTGTGAGATCGGATTGGAGCTGAGAGAGTTCAGAGAGCTGTGACTAGCCCAACAGGCTTATGTGTGGAGGAGTGAAAGAGAATCCAGACAGGTCTGACTTCCTGGTAGGCATGGATTGTGGCAGCATATATATATATTAATGAATCGCACTGGGGCATAAGCATATTTGCATCTCTTCTACTGGCTTGGTCTTGGTGTTTAGCAGTAGATGGGGTGAAATATGTTCATTTGTAGACAAAGATCACAGGGGTTTTGGCACACTCTAGAGAAATTTCCCAGGAATGCAAAAAATGTGACAATGTAAATTAGCAAAATGAAAGAAAGAAATCACTTTCCCAAAACAATTTGGTAAGAAATGCTGATTGGGAGAAAAGCAGGATGTTACTTTTGAAAAGTGAGGGATGAGCATGCTCAATGTGACACTGAAGGCAGTTAAGTATTGATGGGAGGGGAAACAGAGGGGAACAAGGACATTTTGAGGCTTGACCCTTTAATAGCTTACAGTACTGTAGATATTTAGGTTGTGGAGAAATTCACCAACTTGTTCAGTTTCTTTTATTACCAACATTTATCCATCATCAATATTGCATAAATATTAATCTTGGTTTTTTTTCTGCTTTCATCCCCAGCCCCATCCATACTGCACCGTGGAAAGCTATCCCACTGCACCCTCTGAAAGAACTTGGGAAAATAGGAGGATTGAAGAATCACTGAAATGTGAAACTGAATTAATGAGTGTTTATAGTGACACAGGAGCATCTGTACTACCTTCAAATGGTGAACCACAGGAGGAGGTAATTAGCACTGGATCATTTGCTAGAATGATCACATGCCAAGAAGAGCAGGCTCCAAGCCCTCCTATTAGTTGTGCAGAAACAGAAATTTCTGCTGGTGCCACATTTCGTACCTGTGCCTGGCAAGCTTGCAAAATTCTTTCTTTTCCATAGCCATGTCTTCCTCAGCATCTAAGTCAGTCACTTTTAATTAAGCAGTTTCAGCACTCATTTTTAACTGTAGAAATGCAAATGATCCAGAAAATCAATGTGGCATAGATGAGTGGACTACAAAGACTGGAGTTGAAATCTCATTTAACTATGGAATTCACTGTGGGTCAGTCACACTCTTTGAACCTTTACTGCATTGCAGGGGGATGGACTTGATGACTTTGGGGTCTCTTCCAAATCTATGATTCTATGAACCTACCTCCAGAGGCGTAGTTCCAAGGGGACAGGGGATGCGCAATGCACCAGGTGTGCGCCCCTGTGGGGGCGTGGTGGGGGAGTTCCAGGGGCATGGCAGGGGTGTTCCGGGGTGGGGCGGAAGATGCCCCAGTGCGCTGGGCGCTTTTCCTCCTTGCTACGCCTCTACCTTCCTCACAAGGTTATTGTGAAGATAAAATTGAGGAGGGGAGAACCATGTACAGTGGCCTAAGCACTCCAAAGCAAATAAAATAAGTGCTAAATAATGCTAAGAGTCACTGGGCTTAGAAGTCATTTGAGTGAATCATTCTGCAGAATGTAAAGGGCAAAGTTACTGTGGTCATTTTGAGAGCATAATGTTGGCCTTTTCAGTTCAAAACTGAACAAATGTGCCTACAAACTAGCAACTTTGTAAACCAAAAAGTCTTTTCAGCAAGGAACACTCCTCCATCATTCCACACAACTGTTTCCATTTGTATGTGCTTGTATGCAGAACACTTCTGAGCAACATCTGAATTTCAAGAGAGACTATTAACTGATTTTTTTAAAAAAGTTTATGTTCTGCAATTTCATTTACTAGGATGAACACTTAAATTCAAATTATTTGCTACTACCATTTAGGGTATTTTTTTCCTTCAGTGGGGCAGTTTCATCAAAAATAATCAAGAGTTGTTTGGCATCTTAAAGGCTAATAAAATTCTATTTCAGCATATATTGGAACAAATGTGTGAGTCTTTAAGGTTCCACAAGAATCCTGTTTTATTTTTCTAGCTGTCAGTATTATTCTATATATTAGATATTTCAGAATTTGGTCCTATCATTTCAATCATTCTTCCAAGGGTTTGCCTACCTTTAAATCCATAGTGTTAACACTATTGGTTATAAGGTGAATTATAGCCATTTGGGTGCAGGAATTCATGCTCCATCTTGTCACACTCTACTGCACATTATATTTAATTAAAGTTTCTTCTCAGTCCATAAAAGAAACCAGTATGGTAAAGAGAGTGCCACACCAGGCCGGGGGGGGGGGGGGTGCTCCAGGGTTCCTTCATTAACTAACATATGTATTTGTTTAGAACTGAAAATAAGCACTAACAGACAGAATAGTATTTTAGTTATTGGCTTTATACTGTCTAAGATTGTTCTCCCCTTTAAAAAGAGGAACTGTTATATTCCTTTCTATGGGCTTAATGACTGCTGGGCCAGGTATTAATCATCCATGCTTTGCAGGATCTGTTTTAGAAGGTGGTGTGGTTTCCTCAGTGGAAACTAGGACCACTTCTCTTTTCAATTCCTCCAAAGAAAGGATATGGGGTGTGTATGGAGGGAAGGTGTTCTGTCAGGGGAAAAGCTGAAGGATCACTAATCTGCTACCTTCCTTTCCCTCTCAGCTTTCAGGCATCATCTCTCCTGCCTGTCCCAGTAAAGCGGCTTAGAAGGAAAAAGGCAGATCTACTGACTCATGGAGGTGTGGAACATTATAATAGCACCTTGAACTGAGCCCAGACGGCAACGGGGAGTTGGCGCAGTTGCTAAAGCATAAGAAAATTAGATGTGGCCTTCCAGTTCATCCTATATCTCCAAGTTGCCAAGGCCCAATTTCTGAACACATAACTTTGGAAAATGCACAAGAAAGGTGTGAAATTCCAGAGCAGCACCCATGTTAAATGGTTGCCTCAATCCCCAGAAGGAGATTTGTGCTACCTTAAAGATTAGCAGCCTTTTTTGAAAGCAATCTTAAACAGGTCTACTCAAAATCCTACTTAGTTCTATTCAAAGGGGCTTACCCAAAGAAAAGTGTTGTGGCATAAGAAAAGTGTGAAAAGTGAGCTGTCTTGTGTCCTACAGTTCTTATGTATCACATTTGTTTCATTTTTCTTATTGAAAAATTAGACCCCAGCTCTTCCCATTCAGCACTGTGTTCTAGCCTTTGTTCCTGGTACATTGAGTCTCTATTATTTGCCTTTGGGGATGCCTCATTAAAATTTTGTTAGTATAAATTGTTAGCTTTGTCATTCTTCAGGGTTCAGCTCCTTTCTCTGAATCCCAGAGTGGAGTGTGGACCTTTCTTGTTGCTAATGTGTATCCATGTAAATACATGTGCATAGTATGCAGCCTGCTGTTTCACAGGTTGCAGCTGCTGAGGTAGATTTCGAGTTGTTGATAATATATTGGAGGACAACTGTGTTTTCTTCATTTATTTTTAACCAAAGTATCCATCACTCTCTTGTCTCTTTCACCAGTCGAGGACTGGGATACTGCAGAGTAAATGAACGTAGCAGGTTGTGAAGACCCTTCAACACCAGTTAAGAGTGGGGTTTGCAAGGGATCTTTAATACAAAAATAGGGGCTATGACAAGCACATTTCTACTTTCATCTCTGGAATGTTGAAGTATATTTATAAATACCCCCTTACAGATTTTATTCTCACAACAGCAGCCCATGATTTGCTCAAAATCACCCACTGTGGCCTTCATTAGGGAGAAAGAATTTGAACTCAGTTCTCATAAGCCCAAGTATAACCCATGATTGACTACAGCACCCTGTCTCTGACCACCAAACTTTCTCCAATCTTGTGGAGAACCAGTCTGACAGCATTACTCTCGTGTATAATAAGGGACTTTGATACTAAAGCACCAAACATATATTTCTTTTTCACAGATTAAAGAGAGTGCTAAATGCAGTGCTTTATGCTAAATCATCTAGAAGGCACCTTTTTTTTGGTAGAACTTAATTTTATTTATACCCTGCTTCTTTCCCCAGTGGGGATCCTAGGCAGCTAACCATTCTCCCTTCTGCCATTTTATCATCATAACCCTGTTAGCTAGGTTAGGCTGAGAGAGACGGTGTAACTGGTACAAGGTCACTTAGCAAGCTCTCGATCAACTATCCTGAAAATAAATGGACCGGTAAGCTTCTGCCACATATTAAAACCCAGTCCTTGCTGTCCATATTAAGAACTTCCACTTTTGATGTGCTCAGTCACTACTGCAGACCAGGGCTGTCTTAACAGCATTACAGGCCTCCAGGCAAAGCAGTGTATGAGATGCGTACATATACATGCATATGTGATTGCAGAGGTGACCATGATGCTAAATCAGAGGCAAATGCCAATGTCCACTTGTTATAATAAAAATTAACAATATTGTTCATTATCTTTAGTAAAATCCATGCCAAATATGCATTTTCCAATAACAAATATTTACAGTTTAGTATAGTATTTATTTATTGACAGCAAGTCACAACATACAGATTAGCATGGGGCCCCTATGCTCGTGGCAACTGCCCAGTGTGCCCATGCATTAAGATGGCCCAGCTGCAGACTCAGATCGATGGAGACAGTTGTTGGCCTGACGGAGGGAATTTTGACTTTCGAAAGTTCTTGTTGATCTCTAAGGTGATCCCAGACTCGGATCTAGCTCTCAAATCTGCCAGTCACTCACCCGTATGCACGCACTGAACAGATGAAAAACCCCATTCACCTTCCCTCTTTTATCCACCCTGGTAAGTGATCTAGAGGAGGCCCTTTTAGCTAGCATTACAAGCGATACAAATAAAGGTCACTCTATGAATTGTTATTAACAATAAACAATAACCCTATTTTAAGGCTAAACGTGTTCCAGCCACATCATCTCCTCGCGAACGGCCTGGCCCATGTCATCGAAGAGGTTCTTGGCTATAGATCCGCAGCCCCGCTTGTGATCCCCCCCCCCTCCCCCTTTTCAGATCCTTAACACTGGGTTTGAAGCGAGTGAGGCTGACCGACTGTCAGACGATCCTTCTAGGCCTTCATTGGCCGAATGCAATGGCGAGGCGGGACCTCCTCCTCGCGCAGGCGCAGCTCTGCCCTCTTTCTTTTTCGACGCCCCTCCCCATCCTGCGTTTCCTTCCCCCTCCTTTTGCTGCCTGCGAGCGAGCCGCTGTTGTTGTCAGTAGGCTTCGCAGCCCGCCGGGGACGCGGGGAGTGCCGGCGCAGTCCGTTGGGCGCGCGAGACGTAGAACCTAAGGAGAGCGGCGCGAGCCCCTCAGCACCGCCAACCGCCCGCGGGAGGGTTAAATTGTTTGTTTGCCGCCGCCGCCCGAGTCGCTGAGGAGGCCACTGCGCGGTGGCTGTTCCCTGTGAGGAAAGCGGACCGGTGCTGAGCAGAAGCGGCCGCTTTCTCATGCGGGGAGCGGCGGGAGAGACGCGGAGGGCCGCCGCCGCAGGGAAGACGGCTGCTCCCACCGCTGCCGACATCCTGAGTAAGTGGACGAGGGCGGGGTTGGGGAGCCGAGCCTCGGGCTGGGCCTTCCTCGGAGCTTTGGCCGGGAGGCAGGTGCCGTCGCTGTTGAAAGACGCCGGGTGTTTCTGAGGGGAGAAGGGGCGAGCTCCAGAGGCCTCCCGCTTGTCATCCCCCTCAGGCCAGACGCGGCGCCGTTGGCAGGGAGCTGTATCCATGCCCAGCTTTGGGGTGTGTATCTTGTCACAAACACACACACTCACCCTCCCTCTCTACCTGTTTGCGACAGACCGGTGGAGAGGGACGCGCGGATGCGTTTTTGTGTTTGAGAATGGGATTCTTCCAGGGACTAGTGGGATGGATGGATGGTGTATGTGTGTGTGAGAGAGAGGGGTGCATCAGCATTTAAAGCGTACACAATCATCATGCTGCGCTGGAGGGTGAAGTCGAGTTCACCTTTTCTCTTTCATCTTTAGCGCGCGCACTCGTCCCCCCCCCCCCCCTTTGCAGGACAAGGGGAGAAAGGCGCTTTCTTTATTCCTTCCCCGCGCCTTTGGATGAACATTCATTCAGTCAGGTTTATGTGCTGGCTGATAAGAAGTTCTTACACTACAGCTGCAGATCTTTTGGGGGGATGACACTGCATCTTATTCTTACAAGCTAGGTATGCGGAGCCAACAGGTTTGCCCGGGGTGAGCAGAACTGCCTGTTTATTTCCCTTCTAATGGTGCAGAGTGGGTCTGCCGCAAAGAGAAGCCCTCTGTATTGCCTTCTTTGGAAGTAGCTGCAGGAGGTTGTCCTGCCAAAACACATTATTGCACAGATAATCTCTTCAGCAAACAGCCATTTTTTTGGTAAACTATTACCCACCCTCCTGTGCTTTATGGGCAAGCATTTCGCATAGAGTTCTTTTTGCTTAGGGGTTGTTGGGGGTTTTTTTGCTGTGTTATACTAGCACCGATGAAGCAAATTGGTAGAGAAGCATTGCACTTATTTTAACTAATGAATAATTAAAACACTGAGTGGCTTAAAAGAACCTGTGTTTATTACAGTGGGGCAAATTCACATGGTTTATCTTCAGTAGGTGTCTTTTACCTCTGTCAAGTTATGAATTGGAACTGTAAGATATCCTGTTCTTGTATTAAGAAAGAAACTGCATTTGGTTTGTATTTGAGTGTTACTTGATTTGGGGTGTGCCGTGTTGGAGATAAATATTTTTCACTGACCACCTAAGACCTAGGTAGTTAAAGCCACAGCTATAGCTCTGTGATGGTCTACTATGGATGTGAATTCCTTTCAAAGGATTCAAATCAAGTTCTGTTTAAAGCCTGCCCTCTAGTGCAGCCATTCTTACTCATAAATGCTACTATATTTATATAGTGCTTGTTAGGAATTCACAATGCTGGATGCTTGCTGTAAAAAAGTGGGAAAGAGTTCAGTAGAGTAAGTCATGCACTTTTCCAAGCTGTTTTTGAAAATATCCACAAGTACATATTGTTGAATGTACATACTTTAAATGTAGTTACTTTATTACAATGCTTCAGTCAGTTATCTAGACTGAAAAATAACTGGACATTGATGGTACATTTTAGTTTTTTGCACCGTCATGGAAATGTACATTCTGACTTTTACAGAACTTGGTTGACTTAACAGTTGCCATATAATTTTTAAAAAATTAACAGCACAACTATGCTTATGGCAATTTGTTGAACATTTTCCTAGAATACATTGAAAGATATTAATTACGTGGAAGAATTAGATTCAATACTATTCAAATGCAACCTGAATGGGTGAAGACTCTGATTCCAGATGAAAAAAAGAAAATTTAGAACCATAATTAACTTTATATAGCCAGTGTGGGGACTCGTTTTACTTATTGTAATGTCCAAGTAAAAAAGTAAAATGAAGATATTAATTTTCCAAATGCATGTGAATAATTACTGATATCTTCTAATATATAAGCTTATGATATAGAGATTGCAGTAATTACTTTATTGTCTATAATGTTTAGAGATCACCTCCTGACAAGGTGCTGTAACTTGTACCTTGTACTCTGATAATTATGTCAGCTTTTGTGCATTCAGCATTGAGTTGAACTCAGCATTCTTATCTCATTTTTCTTTGTGCTTTGAGAACAGTTCTTTAAGTGTGCTCTTAGTGTCAGGTGTTTTTTTGTTTTGCTTGATTTCACCTTTGTATTTTTCCCCTGTCACTTTTAAATAAACACAAGAAAGTGGTTTGCTTGTAGTGTTTGCATGATGCCCCAAATTACTTTCACAGTATTGTTTCCCACTCTATTGTCTCTTCTAGTTCTGCCATATAATTTGGAGGTAAGCACTTAAGTTATTAGAGAGGAAAGTCGATGGGGCAGATAATTTATCTTTTGTCCTTCCTCTGCAGTGGTGAGTAAGCCATAATGCCTAAACATGGTTAATCTCTATGGGTGCATAGTAATGTTTGACATACATAGTGCCCATATGTATTTTTTAACATTGAAGTGGCATAAAACCTGTAGAGCAGCCTTCTAATTAAGCACTTGCCTGTGGTAAGAATTGCTTCCAAGAGACAGAGTAAGATGTGCTTCCTTCAGACCTGTGCTACTACTCGTCCTTAACATGCACAGCCGTAGTATAATGTTTTCTTACTCAGCTTGGAGAAATTCAACATTTCACTAGGGTGGCTTCTTGTTCTTTTTTCTCCTTTTTCCATTATGGAAAAATATTATTTGAACATCTAACCTCCCTTTAAAGCCCCCAACTTCTGTGAGCTGGTTTTCTGGTTGAGGTGCTCATATAAATGTTTCAAATTAATAATAGTACTTAAACAACTTACAGTTTACTCACAAGTGAAGCTACACTATGTTTTCTCTAAATCCATCAGAGTATCAGCAAGTTATGCAAGAAAGTTATAAAGTACATAGCACTGGACTTCCAGCATGGGTGACAATGTTGGTGGGGCAGCAAATGGAAAAGAGGGAATAGAAGTTATGTTGAGGTTTTCTTATGTATATTTGAATACATTTTATATGAACCATGTAAAGCTTCTGAAACCTTCCACAGCACAGGTTACTCCAGTGAGTGGATCTGGTTGTTGGGTTTTCATTTTGGAACGCAATAGTGTACCTAACTTTTTACTGAATAGTTGAAAGTGTGGCGTGCATAGTAAACACAACTTGCTACAAATCACATATAAATTATTCCTAGTTTGATTATTAATTATTTACGTTATAGTCTGGCTTTCCCCTGTGGCTCATGGTGGATTAGAAAATTTAGTAATGCAGTAGGAGCAGTATAAGACTTATTAAACATTATAATAATACTGGATTACAAAGTTAGAAAACAATGCAATAAAAACAACATAAATATATAATAAGAAATGCAGAAACTGGATTGCAAAAATTAGACAGTGCAGTAAAATGAGAAATTCATACAAAAAGTAGTGCCATAAAAATGCAGCTCTATTCCCTTTGTAAAAATACATTCTGAGCAATTTTGTTTTATACATTCTGTGGAATAGTAGAAGCGTGAGAGCCTTCTTGGCCCTCTCAGTCTGTTCATTCCCCAAAATAAGGGCCACAGCAGATAATGCTCAGTTAAAGGCAACTGCTGACCTTACCCATTTGCAGGGTGGCACTTTCAGGAGACTTTGCTCACATGAACACAGCTGTTGCAGTGGAACATACCACAAGAGGAACTCCATTAGATATGTGGGTCCTAGGCCATGAAAAGGGCTTTGTAGGTGATAAGTCAGAACCTTGGATTGAAGCCGGGAACTAATTGGTATACATTATACCTTGTGTGGCTCATTGCCTGCAGCAAACATACTAAGAACTGTGATTAACTACATCAGTATAATGTTGTGGTGAGTGGCATATTTAAAGTTTATTCCAGGTCAAAGAGATTAGAAAGATAAGGGGAAAACAATGCAGTAGTACTAGCCCATGTACCCTAGAGTCTTACATGTCAGTCTTGCATTAACTGGGTAAGTCAACTGTAGCACATTAGGAGTATCAAAAAAGGAGTTATTCTCAACCAATCTGTAAAAAAGCTTCTGTCCATTCACTTCTACTGTTTTACTTGCTACAGCTGAATAGAGGGTGACTAGCTACTCTTACGCTCTATGCAGCTAAGCAATACCACTGTAGTTGCTGTTTAGATTAATAGTGCTAAAGTGTGTTAGGACTAGTATTTAAGCGGTCTAGAACATTTGCAGACTGCTAGGTGTTTGACTTCTGTTGACCTTTTGGAGATTCTATACACATGAATAACCTTCAGACCTTATAGTTAGTCTAGTAGGAATTGAAAAATATCAAGAAATGCTGTTTAAAACTGTTCTTGGCTACACAAAGGGTTTTCTTTGGCTTGACTTTGAAATTGCACTGAATTTTTTGTTGTAGTTTGGTTCATTTGTTCATTTGCACATGTCATCTTTCCTTTTATATCTTTGGGACAAAAATGGTAAGGCATGTCAGTATTTTAAAAAGGAAGCATGAGAATTTGGAACTAGTAGATTGTGACAATAGTTTGCTATAAATATCATACAATAGCAATTGCCTGTTTTTTTCAAAAAGCCCTCTTGTGGTCCAGGGGGAAAATGCAGAGCAAATGCTGGCTGGTAGAAGAAAGTGTGCACACAGCTGCTAAGGCGATGAACTGAATCAGGGAAAATGTGTCTGCATTCACAGCAGTGATGGCTGGGAAGTAGAGAATTTTTGGTGGAAGATACCACATACGCAGAAAATTACTGTGATGGTACTAATTTACATGTTTGTACAAGCTGAGAATTAATATTGGGACATAGAAATTCCAGCATTCTTTAATCAGGCGTTCCTTAGGCTCACTGAATTTATAGACCATTCTTCCATCAGTTTCTACTACTTTTTTATTTTTGAGGCTATTTTGCGTAGGATATTAAAAATTAGGCTTTTCCCAGAGTTTGCTGTTGCATGACTTGACCATGCCAAATCATGGATTCATTGTTTCAAGGAAGAGAGTGTATGGCAGATAGAAAGCAAATGAAGAATAAGACCAGATTGTATTGCAGATTTCATGTTCCATTTTAAACAGAAAAAAGTTTGCATTTGTGGTTTGTGAAAATGAGTTGCAAGTCCACAAATTATAATGAATTGTTTGTGTTCATGATAAACATTTGTAACTTTGTTACATATAAAGTATATAGTGAGGCAGATTAACAGTTTAGTTCAGTGTATAAAGTTACATATAGTAGGATAAAATAATTTATAACACGCTCCTAAACATACTACTTTGAATTCAAGTCTCATTGATTTAGTTGGGATTTCCAATAGAAAGGCACTTGTATGTAAGTTTAGTATCTCATTTTCTAATCTGTCTATTTCACAAGTGTGGCCAGACCTAAGAACATCTAAATTAATGAATTGGGACCCCCCCCCCCCCCCCCAGTTTACAGAAAAATCTTTAAAAGTTGCACAAATTATATTGGGGGATTTAAACCCCAGGAAAAAATCTTATAATTTTATATTTGCGTTTACACAGATAACTTGGTGGGCCTGTTGCTGATGTGGCACCTCTGGAGGGTATTGTCTGCTGCTTAGGGTGCTCCTGTCACCAGTATGGGAAGGAAGTGGGCTGGTGGGCAGAAAATGCATGACTGCTCCCACTGTGGAAGGGGAGAGCCGCTGTTGCTACTATGAAGAGGACAAAGTGATTGGTTGGCCAGGAGAGCCACTGCTGCTGTAAGGTTGGGGTAGAGGGGGGAGAAGAGGATGAACAATAGTGTTCTTCTGCTAAGAATCAGTATGCCCTTGGCCTGCACCAAAAGGCCAAGGACATGCCAAGTTCATGGACAATGGACTCCACCCAGACAATGGACTCCACCCAGACACAGGATTTGCATTCACCAATACTACTGCTGCTGGGAATGCAAATGCGACTACAAATGTAAATGGACTGATAACCCCATTCCAAGAATACAACACACTCAAATCCACACTCCCTTGCATACATAGCAAGTTCCACCCAAACAGGTAGTGATTGGTTCCCCACCCTGGGACATGGACAATATATACCCCACTAAACTTTCCCTTCTCACTATACACAGTGTATAACATACTTCTCTCTGTGATACACCTCTGAAGATGCCAGCCACAGATGCAGGCGAAACATTGGGAACAAGATCTACCAGATTACAGCCACACAGCCTGGAAAACCCACCACAACCAGAAACTATCCCGTTTCCCATGAGACCAAAGTATCAAGGGAAAACCTAGTTACCTACTCGGCATGTGAAGCCATAAAGCAAAGATCAAGGAAAGAATGTCTCAGAATGGCAGTGATAACAAATAGCAGACTGGTTACATATATGTTGTAGCAATTACATTGAGCTAGGAATGCATCTCAATCAATTAGATACAATAATTCTGAGCATTTTTTTTCAAATTGTGAATTTAATATCTTTCATCCATAAGGATTCCCATTGTTGAAAAGATATTTCTGCTTGAAAGTTTCATCCATTTCGCCATATACTCTTTCACTTGTTGTTTTTTGTTTCATATTTTAATAAGAGCTTATATATTCTTCCTAGCAAATGTTGTTTTTGTTGTGTAAATTCTGTCAATTCCCTTAATATTCCTCCTGACACTTTCAATTCTTAATCTTGATAATATTTGAAAATATAGCAACCATTGTATTTCCTTTTCTTCACCTTTCACCTCTTACCATGATTTAATTTGTTCTTGTGGCTGTTATTTATATAATGGGTGACCGTTAGATTTAAATGTTTCATCTGTCCCACTTGCTCTGTTCATAATTAGTTATGAACTCCTACACTTAACTCCGCAGTGTACAATTTAATAATTTTTTGTTCTAGACTTTTGATCCAATCTGAAATTCAGACCAGTCCCATTGCCTGATAATATAAATTAATGTTGGATGTGTGTTTTGCTGTGTTGGTTTGTTTTGTAGCTGCGGTGTTCTTTTAACATGCCAATAAAGGCTTTCTGTACACTGAAAAAAATAAATTAATGTTAGGGTCAGCCAGTCCTCTTTCATCTTGTAAGACTTTAAATCTAATTTTGGGTTTCTTGCCATTCCAGATTAATTAATTTATCTGAATTTATATAAATTGGGAGCATTTGAAATAAAAAAGTTCAGCTTTGTTAAGACATTCATCTTAACAGTAGCAGTTCTTCCCAACCATGACATTTTAAACATAGTTCATCTTTGTAAATCCTGTTGTATTTTCTTCCATGTTGTTGAATAATTGTCTTTAAATAGTGTATCATTTTGTCCGTTGAAGTTAATTCGAAGTTATTTTACTTTCTTTGAGATAATATCACACCCAGTAATTTTACCAATATCCATTACTTCTTGTTTTGTTACAAATGTCAGAAAAAATGTATCCTGAATAAAGACCAAAATTGTTCTGTTTGCACCATCAAATATTTAATTGATATGGGTGGGTTGGTGATAGTTAATATTATATCATCTGCATAACTTTTTGTCTTATATTCTTCTCCATCAACACATAAACCTTTGATTCTTTGATATTTCCTGATCTTTGCTGCCAAAACTTCCAATCCAGGAATAAACAACCATGGAGATAATGGGCAACCTTGAAGTGTTCCTTTTTCAACTTGTAATTCCTCTGTAAGAACATCATTTATTAATACCCTCGCACATTGTTTAGTATAATTACTTTGTATCCAGTTGAGAAATCTTTTACCACATTTTAAACTTTCCAATGTCTTTAAATAAAAGTCCAAGAGACATTATCAAAAGCTTTCCTTGTGTCTAAAAATATATTTGTTTTGCTTTGCTTTAACAAATTCCATTGCATTAATGACAAACCGTATGTTATCTTTCATGTATTGTTTAGGTGCAAATCTTGTCTGGTCATGAATTCTCATCTACACACTTTTGTAATCTGGTTGCCATAATCATTGTAAACAATGTATAATCCTTTTATCTTCCATTTCTTCATATTATTATTTAATTGAACTATTTGTTGTTGCATCAGTACATGGCTGGTAAAGATCAATATTAAAGGTAACTTGGTAATAATACCTCCATGTCCAAAAAATACTTTTAGGCTTTGATTTCATCCTGTTTCTGAGTTGTAGTACATTTGACTTAAATATAAAGTGATCAAAACAGATGGATAATTGGTTTCTCAGTTTAACTCCGGTTGAGTCTGCAGACTGGCAGATTATGAACATGTATCACTGATTTTTGTGAACTTTGTGCACAGAAGTGTTTGAAATTTTGGGAAGCTTGGGTAGCATGTTAGTTATGATATTTCTAATAAGTGAATTTAAATATACTTTTCCTTAGGCAATAACAGAAGAAGAATAAACAACTGTTCTCAGAACTGGATATGGAAATATCAATAGATGAGTCTTTAGAAACATGAAAAAACCGGAAACTTCATGAACAAAGCATAGACAAGATGATACCTCTGGAGAGGGCACTGCCAAGGTTGGTAGATTCCAGATTTGATTTGTTGATTTTGGAATTTTGAAAATTACTTCAACTTTTGTGAAACTTCTCAGTTGCTACTGGTGTAACTTCATGACTTGTCAACAGTTGCCAATAATTACTTGATTGGACATATGTAAGTAACTTTTTTGTAGTTTTGAAATACAGATTAGTGCTTGCATGTGTTTTAAAGAAACAGCATAAATATGCATACACAGTATGCCTGTGCATAGATTTTGTATCAGAGGAGTACGAAAATATTACTAGTAGCAAAAATTTCTTCAATCCCAAATGTATTTATTTCTCAGTTAGCAGAATTTATATAATCACAATGCGTTGATGGTACTGAAACTCAGAATCACAGCAATGGGTAAGAATAAAGGCCTCCTGTAGGATACAAATAAAAGCCTCCTCTAGAAATCTAGCATAGTGTAGTGGTTATGGTGTTGGACTAGGACACCCAGGCTGCCTGTTTGACTGGGTGGTGGTGGTGGTGGTGGTGGGGTTGTAGGATGTATGACAGAGGCAGTAGTGAGCCGATCAGACTGTCTCATATCTCAGAAAGAGAGACAGAAGTGGTAAACTTGGCTATCTGCTGGGGGAGTGTGCTCTTCAGAGGTCAAGTGGTGGCCAAACAGGCTCCAAGGAGGTTGGGAAAGTAAGGCACTCCATCTCTGATTTTTTTCCCTTACCCTTCCTGGAGTAACCTGTGACAAAAGTCTAAAGCAGTAAAAGTAATGCCATTTTATTACTGCCAACTCCTAAGTGATGTCAGGGGATGCTTAGTGAACACAGCATTTTTTTAAAAATGGCCCAGAGAACAGACAAGTTCTTGCTGCTAAACCAGCAAATTCTGCTTGTGATAGTCATGATACATTTTAGGCACCACTGCAATGTCCATATGATGGTCATTCAGAGGTTCCTCGTAGCACATGAGTACTGCTACTGCTTAAGCAGTAATTGCCTTTATACACACTAAGTACATTTGACATCTGTTAGGATGGATTACAGAATTAAACTGGGGCTGTCTCTCTCTCTCTCTGTCCAGCCTTATTACTTGAATATGTTGTCTTCTGCATATCCACTACACCTTTTCAATCAGCTTAATTTCCTCCAGTTCTCAGTGATGAAAAGGAACTTTTAAAATGAGGTCAAAATGCTGTTTATAGAGGAGCTAAAATTTCTTAAACTTTTGGTGTTGAGTGTATATTCTGTAATATTTTTTTCTATATTTTAGGTGCGTTTGGCAGTGAAAATGGGCTCTGTATCTACTTCAAATATCTTTATATGAGAAGACACCAGTTTCAAAAACCCTTCAGCATTACTTCTTGACTTGGAGCAGTATGGCAGGTTTCAAACGAGGGTATGATGGAAAAATTGCTGGATTATACGATTTGGATAAAACCCTAGGCAGAGGGCACTTTGCTGTGGTCAAACTTGCAAGACATGTCTTTACAGGTGAAAAAGTAGCTGTGAAAGTAATTGATAAGACCAAGCTAGATACACTAGCTACAGGACATCTTTTCCAAGAAGTTAGATGCATGAAATTAGTGCAGCATCCTAATATCGTTCGTCTCTATGAAGTGATTGACACCCAGACCAAACTTTACCTAATCTTAGAGCTTGGTGATGGGGGAGATATGTTTGATTACATCATGAAACATGAAGAGGGCCTTAATGAAGATCTAGCAAAGAAGTATTTTGCTCAGATTGTTCATGCTATATCCTACTGCCATAAACTGCATGTAGTTCACAGAGACTTAAAGCCAGAGAATGTTGTCTTCTTTGAAAAACAAGGACTTGTGAAATTGACTGATTTTGGCTTCAGCAACAAATTTCAGCCTGGAAAGAAACTTACAACAAGTTGTGGCTCTCTTGCATATTCTGCTCCTGAAATTCTGCTTGGAGATGAATATGATGCACCTGCAGTAGGTAAGTTAATGGGTGAAAGCACAAAGTCTATTAATTACGAAAATCCTTTTGTTTTTAAAATGATATTCTTGAAATGGACTAACGCTAAATATTAGAATAGATCAGTGATGGTGAACCTTTTTGAGACCAAGTGCCCAAATTGCAACACAAAACCCATTTATTTATCACAAAGTGCCAACGCAGCAATTTAACCTGAATAACCCCCCCGAGCAGGGGCCAGCCTGCTGTAGCCTCCAGCAAGTCCCACATGCGCCTCTCTAGCATCTCTGCAGCCTCTGCCCCCCCCCCCCCCCCCCGGGCAGCAGCCACCTGAAGCACAGGCACCAGGCCCGCCAGCCGAGTCCTCCCTGCTCACTGAGGTGCATGCAAATCAAGTCCAGGGGCCCAGGGCAGCCTAGATGTGTGCACGTGCCCACAGAGAGGGCTCTGGCACCCATGCCAAAGGGTCGCCACCACTGGAATAGATTATATAAATCTTGGGATATCCTGCATTACATTTTTTTTGCTGTCATGTTGCAGCTGTCATGTTGCGGCTGACTTATGGGAGATCCGTTAGGGTTTTTAAGACAAAAGACACTTTCAAAGATGGTTTGCTATTGCCTGCCTCTATACATATCTGCTGCCCTTTATTTCATCATTGGTTGAAACCATTAGACGTTTTACAGCTGGGATCTCCAACCTATGGCCCTCCAACCAATTGGCCATGTTGGCAGGGGCTGATGGGAATCATAGTCCATGAACATCTGGAGGGCCGTAGGCTGGAGACTCCTGTTTTTTAGTGTATGGCTACCAGGAGTGTGTGCATCCTTCATGGTGGGCACACTTCAGCTGGAGGAATGTGGAGTTCGTCTCTAGAAATATAAAGGGTATAAATACTTGCAGAAGAATCTAATGTTTGTCATGAATTTAAATTATGAAAAGCTTTGATAAGTATATGCCCTAAATGCTCTGGAGTTCATACAGCTATTGGAAAGAGGGACCTTCTTTTTTATTTTTCTAATATCCATGCATTAAGAGACTTTAGATTAGGTTGTTAGAGATTACTGATTATGAGCAACCCAATCCAGAGCCCTGGGCAGTTGAAGACCGTGCTACTATCACGCTGCTTCCAGAGGGCTTTCTGACACCAAGGAGGGAAGAAAACCCAAAACACCGCACCTCCGCTAAAAAGCCTCTATAGGGTTCAGTGGACTTATGTCATCCAAAAGCTCAGTCACTACTACACCCCCCCCCCCCCCAACACAAACCATTGCAATGATGGTGCTAGAGTTTTGGGGATTTCACCTTGAGGAGACAGTGGCAAATCACACCATATAATTTCTACCCCTTCTGTATTTCTCTTGCTGGCACAGAAGCAAAGGTGGGTGGGAGGGCATATGCTCAGAGGTTGCCCACACAACGAGGGCAAATGGTAAACCTAGATAGAAAGTGAGGAACAAGCCGGAAGGCTTCATATAAATATGTGGTAGACCAAATGCCTAAATCAAAGATGTTTCTAAGAAATGTTATGGTATCAAGTATTTTTCCTGGAGATACTAAAAATATATTTTGGATCTGTTCAAATAATTTGAGAAAGTACAATAAAATGTTGATTTGATGCAAAATGGAAAAAATGGGAGGAGTGGGTGAGTCTATCACAGTTTCAGTGTTGATTTGTGGGGCTATGCATCAGGTGCATTTTCAATTGTAGTTAAATTAGAAACAAATTGAATTTTTAAAACTGCTTCTTTCCTGGTATATCTCCGGGTATATGAAAGTACAGAAAAGACAAGTTTCCATGAGTCTTGATTTTTATTCCTTTATTCCTTGTTTTTTATTTCTTTCTGCTTGCACATGCTTCATATTCCCTATTCAGCCCATCTAGAATTATTGGTTTGCAGCACAAAAGCCCTGACAACTATAGATAAACAGACTGTGGCCGTTTCTGCACGGCCACGCTGGGGGGTGCATCGGCGTATACAACGCTGACACACACACCCCGGGACAGTTCGCACAAACGGTCCTGGTAGGGACAGGGAAGACGGCACAGCGGTGCCGGGAGTCGACGACGCCTTTCCTGTGACCTGCCGGGCTGCCCGCCGAGGGGACACGCCTCTGCCTGCCCTGCGGACAGCTCCTGGGAGCCTGCAGGGCGGGGCAGGGGCGAAGTCCAGGCGTGGGCGACGCGCCAGAAGGTCACAGGGAAGGTACATCAATTGGGAAAGGGGGGGTGGCGCCTTCCAGCCGCTGCCATTCGCACCTTCCAGCCCCTGTTTCCAGAAAACCTCGCTGCCTGAGAAACCGGCTTCACGCTGCTGGGGGGAGCGAGGGCAGCACGGCTGCGATGCAGCTGCGCCTCCCATGCGAACAGCTCCCTAGGGACAGCGTTTTTGCCGTCCCTAGGGCGCTGTAAATGGCCCGTGCGGAAAGGGCCTCTGTTTGCATATGTGAAAAATGTCTGCTTTAGGGACCACCCTATAGTAGCCAGAGTTTGAGGTTTTAGTGGCATGGACTTTCATGGTTAGTTCAAGTGGGTTTCCAAGTGAAAACAATCTATTTGCTGGATGTAGTTGGAAAGAAGCACCCTTGGCTCCTGTACAGACTTGTTTTTAAACAATAAAGCTTATTCAAATAGAAGCTGCAAACTTTTAATTCAGTTAGTAAAAAGGGTAACACCACAATCCCTACAGAAACATCAGCAAAACCACATAGCATATAGGTGATATATTTGCTGTCATCTGTTTGATTGACCTTTTTTTGGTATTCTAGCAGCAATCCATCTAAATGAACAATTGATGTGAATTTCAGTAACAATATAGACATATCAGGGCTAATGGCGTAATTGTTCTTGATGACAAAAGTTTACCAGTGGTTGTGCTCATAATTGATAAAAATTAGAGATGTGATCACTATATTACATTAAAAGTTGCTTATATTTGAAGAAGGTGTAGTACAATAGCTTTATCCTTATGGAAAGTGGTATTTCAAACTCAATATTTCCTAGAGGTTCTAACATTACATTTTCATCCTTCCCTTCAGTCTAGGAGTTCTGGGATACATTGGACAGTATCCCTTTAATTTTTATGTGTAAGGCACATGGAACTTTCCTAGATTCCCTGCTTTGCTGCATCTCCCTCTAACCCCTAAGAACTTTACTACTAGTGTTGCTGAATCTGCACAGAGGAACAGCCTTGAGGATAGGTGGGCTGATGTGTGCAGGGACAAGAAGATGCAATTTTCCCCTTGCGTCAATGGAGCAGTGTTTCCAACAGAACTCCCCACTACACCAGCACCGAAAATGCATTCACCCCGTCTCTGTCGTCCCCCCACCCCCCCAGCTCAGCGTGCGTCTTTGCAGAACCTGGATGAAAAGTAGACCTTTTTGAAAAACATGCGCCGAACAAGGAGTGGTGGGGAAGCTCGGGGGGGGATTCTGGATCTCACTACTCCACCCTGCTATGCGAGGTCAATGGAGCCTCCCATCCAATCAGGAAGCAGTAAGCGCAGCCCCTTTTTATTAATTTCCCAGTCCTGAGATCTATGTCGGTTCGAGGCAACATGGAATAGTTTTGAGACAAGACTTTATTTTTTATTTATTAGTTAGATTTAGGAACCTCCAACCTCCGAAGGGCTCTGGGTGGTGTACTTAAGTCGCATTTCCCCCAACCTTAAAACAATGGTGTCTCTGTGGCACAATTGATTGAGCGCTCAGCTAAGGGCCAAGAGATTGGGGATTTGAGCCCAGCCAGGGACAAGGAAGCTGTTTTAATTTTATTTCATTTTATTTTAGACCCTGAAACTGCTTGAGAAAGTCCAGTCCTTTGTGTGCCACACTCATGGTTTCAAGCATAAATGCCCACCTTTGGACACTTTTACTTTTTGGTAGTTGTGGGGAGGGGGGGAGGGGAGTGTGTTTGTGTCTACCTTGCATTCACTTAAAAATGTTCCCACACATGCTCGTGGATCCGTTCCCGCATAGGGTTGTTCTGCGCATGCTCGCAGAGACGGGGATCCGTCCTTTTGAAAATAAAAAAATTCCCGCCCCAGCACAACGCAGCAGCCAATCAGGAGAGCCCCTGAGCAATTGCGTGTTTGATCCGCCGACAGTGGGGGCTCCTGTGTGCCTGCTGCGTTTCTGGGGAGAAGGGGGCACAGGCTGCGGTGGGGAGCATGAAACCGTGTTCAAAAGGTCCCGAATCTACCCAAACTGGTTCGTATCTAGTTTCGTTTTTCAAGTGGGGAATCAACCTTATACTCGAGTATATACGGTAATTTAGGATGTAAGGAGCCCCATGCCGTGGAGTGGTTAGCTGCAGTATCTGCAGTCAAAGTTATGTTTGTAACCTAAGGTCAATCCCAATGGAAATCAGTTTCAGGTAGCTGACTGAAGATGGACTCAGCCTTCCATCCTTCCGAGGTTGGTAAAATGAGTACCCAGCTTGCTATGGGTAAAGGGTAGATGGCTGAGGAAGGCCACGGCAAACCATCCCATAAACTTAGTCATCCTGTGGGTCAGTAATGACCTGGAACTTTACCTGTTTAGTTTAGGTTGTGCCTTAGTTGATTCATACTCTTAATACTCAAACCTGATGAGCTGTTGGCTTTCCATGTTTGGTTCTAATACCTTCTAATAGCAACTGTAGGATCCCCAGAATTGGACTGGGAATTTAACATAGATGTGTGCGTGAAAGTGAGTGACTGGACCATTCCAGTGTCTTTTTCTTGATGCCATTTCCTGTGCACCACAAAGTTGCTATTTTATTCATTGAACCAGATCCTGAGTTTGGAAGAAGCCTTGTAGTTTGTCATTTCATGTGCTTTGTTTTCAGCGCTAATGGAATAAGGATTCCTAATTTGAGTTACTCCATTTCCATTACATTATTCTGATCTCCTTTTTGCCAGATGTGCCACAGTTTTCTTTCATCCATAAAAAGTTACAGACGCCAAGTAATAGAAATGTTTGCTTTGCTGCAAAAACAATAGTTTAAAGCCTATAACATTTATTGTGGCAGGAGTAAACCTGTTAGGATACTTGTGTGTGTGTGTATGTGTTGTTGAACCATCAAATCGCTTCCAACTTTCAGCCTGAGAATTAATATCCTGTGAATTAATTTCCTCCAAAATGTCCTATTGTTAACAACCTTGCTCAGGTCCTGCAGACTAAGGGCCATGGTTTCCTTTATGATCCTTTTCCTTTTCTTGTTGTCTTTTAATGATGTAGGTGGAGGGGTTGGGGTCATGGCCTTATAAGAGCAGGCTGGGCCTTCCCGTTCCTCTCTTCCACTCAAGCTATGATGGATTCTCCAACTCACCCTCATTTTTTGACCTTGTACTGGTGCCCTATTGTTTGTTGGGTTTTGTTGTTATCTACATTCATCTGTCACAGCCTGGCGGGTTGCATATGGGGACTGACCCGTTCAGGGGAAGAAGAGCCTGTGTGTTGGGCCTCCCCTTTTGGTGGGGGCCTCCATAAGAGGCCTGGGGGGTGGTAGCGAGCATATGTACTGCATGCCCAGATAGGGGCTGCAGGTGGCTTATGCCCCCTGGGAGCAAGGGGAGTTCACCCAGAGGCCCGCACCCAGATGGCTCCCACTATCTTGCTGCTCTGGGTGTTGGTTTTCTCCCCATCCATCAGGCTGGAGGAAGGTTATTACTGGGGGACAGCAGATAGTACTGCCCAGTGCTGGATCCATCCCCTATGTTGTGCCTCTGCTTCCTTCAGCCAGTATACCAATAAACAGACTGTGGGCAAAATTTATTCCATACAAGGTGGTTGTCTGTGTTGTCTTTCCGCACCCTCAGTCTCATTCTCCTTTCCTCAGGCAGCAATTAGTATAACTGTTAAAATGCAAAAGTTAAGATCTAGTTTAAAATAAGGTAAGAATTAGAAATCCTAAATACCAATTCTGTAGACTGAGCACTGTCATTATTTCTACTGCTTCATTGGCAACATTAGCCTGCAAGAGGCTGCACCATTTTTACTTGAAAAAAGTATCATATCAACTTGCAGTATGTTATGTAGAATAGACAACCCTTCCTTTCTCTTCCATTAGCAGAATTGTGAAACAGATCAAAGGAGTAATTTCACTACCTTTTTCTCCCTTCAGCACCTTTACCTGCACAGGTATTCCCTTGTGTGGGTCCCACGTCCCCAGAAATCATCTTTCCAGGGTCAAAATAGGCAGTGTGAAGAGGAATGCAAGAAAATCAACATTCCATGAATGCATAGCTTGGTACGGGCTAGTGAAAAACTGATATGTCTTAGAACTTAAATAATTTGTCCACTTAAATAAAGACCGTGAAATAGTTTAGGGAGCCTGGGGAGCTAGATAAATGCTTTGTTCTGCTCTATGAAAATCTTTGCTAGAAGGTGGCGTGTAGATTGGTTTTAGCAGAAGTTTGTGGATATGGACAATCTATGCAACCAATGAGAAAGAGATGAGCTCTTATAAACTTAGATAGAATTTGCTTCCATAGAAGCTTAGATAGAATTTGCTTCCATGTAGAGTCAAAAATTGCTATAACTGCATGTAAGTTGTATTTCTTTGTTAGTGGCACTCTTGATGTTTTGGATTTTTTTGTGTTGCTAATTTCTTAGTTTGACAGTGCAGGTAAGATGACATTAATTTGTGGTCCAGGCATCTGCAGCAATAGTTGAGACAGGAAATCCTCTGCTGCAGCAGTCATTTTCCAAACCGGAAGGAGAATGGACAGGAAAGAATGAGAACACAGTGAGAAAATAAAGAACATTTGAGATGGTAGTGTGTGGAAAGAGATGTTTCCTAAATGTATGACAATTGTTGAGACAGACTTGATGTCTCAAACCTTTCTAGTTTGTTTATACTGAGAACAAGCTTTTGGATTCATGTACTCCTCTCCTCCTTCCATGTTACATGGAACTAAGATTGAAGACCTTGGTTGAAGGAAATCTTTGGGCTATGTGACCATGATGGTTGTGAAATACAGATTTGAAGGGGATTTAAGCCTCCAAGTAAATTCAGAACCACGATTTAAATTGTGGAGGAGAATGGGTTACTAAAGCCCTGTATAAAGCAGGCTCATTCTCATTTGTTTATTACATCTAAATATAGTCTCAGTCTTGTCTTTGTTCTTACTGATTCTTGATGCTATATGAAAACATGCTTGGGATTTATTGGGTTGCAAAAGCTGTTAGACATAAAGTAATGATGATTAGACTGGTAAGCTTTTAAAAGTCTAGTAAGGGATGACATGGTAGAGTTCTATGAAATCATGCACACTATGGAGAGTGGGCAGGGAGAAGCTTTTCTACCTCTTGTCATAATACTAGAACCTGGGGCCATCCACTGAAGCTAAAGGATGATTGATTCAGGACAGACAAAAGGCAGTTCTTCACATATCACAAATTATATAGAAGAAATAGTTCCATAACATTATTAGCATGATCAAGGGTTGGGGTCATGGTTGAAGGTAGTTAAAAGCAATTGGATCTTTACATTACCAGTGCTAGCCATTCATGGGAAGGGATGCACTGGCCAGGGCCTTGCCATGTTCTCAGCATGCCAACAAATTCCACCATCCATCACTTGCTTCCTTCTCAATGTGTCTGCCCTATTTTGTTGTGGCAGTTGATAGGCTGATCTATATAAAATGCAGGATGCAGGCCTCTTTATGCATGGCAGTTTCTCTCCACTTTCTGCATGATGCCCATACAGTTCTCTTATAAATTTTGAAATGAATGCATTCCCCCTACCGCCCCACTTCACCACTCTCCAGTTCTTTCATCTGTTAATAATTTGTGGGTAAGTAAAAGTGTTCCTGGTACTATTACACATGTGAAGAACATGGTAAGAAAAGAAGTAAATGAAGTATTTATTTTTCTGGTGTTTGGTGTGCCCCAACTAGAAGTGATACCTAATGATGGACTACTTGGTTAATATATAAACTATGCTAGACATTCCAGGATGTATCATAGGCTAGGGATTGCATCTGATATAGTACCGTTTTGCACAGTCTCGGGAGAAATAAATGTGGATTCACAGGAAAAGTCTGTGAATTAGGGCAATCCCAAATGTGTTATTTTGTTTTCAGATCTCTCCTGCAGAAATCCCAGTGAACTTTTCACTCCATTAGATTGTTTTTGCAGGTGTATTCCTCTGAGGAAAAATATTTTTCTAGAGTTGTTCCAAAAATATCTTGCAAAAAAATATTGCATTTTATTGTATTGAAATATTATATGCCAGCTCCTGTTCACTTCTGCTGCTGATGGGATAATGAGATTATGTGGCTGCCTTCTATGTTTCATTTTAAGGACTTGGAAACTGAGAAGGCATTTTTCTGCTATGATGTTCTCAACTTTGAATGCAGTGGGAATTCTAGCCAATTAATAACCTCTGTGATGTGGTCCAGTAAATAACAGGTTATAAATGACTTAGTCTTTCACTGTGGGCTAAAAACGTTCACATTTTATTTTGGATGAGAAGACATTGAATAACATTTTTAAATGTAATGCAAATTTTGTTGCTCTATGCTTACTGGATTTGAGACAAGCATGGAATGGGCAGTTTGTGACGTAGCTTGGTTTCCATGGCAGTGACTCAGTGTTATGTAAGGAAGTTACATGTACGCTGCTGGTTGTCATGGTTCTGAGAATCCTGCTTAAATAACTCTTTCTCAATCAGTGTTTCCAGCAGCCCTGAAGATTTGCAGGTATTAACCAAGAACACTTGAAATAATAAATAAGATCTTGTCCAAATTCCATGTTATACTAATATCCTTCTGTTCTGTAAGAATGAAGTCCTGTTTTAAAATGCAAAACTTATCTTTTAAAAATTACAGTGTCTTTTCCAGTTCCCTTTTAGTATTCATTCAGAACTTTCTATTTAAAATATTTTGCATGCCAACTCCCAATTTTTAAGGGAACAAATTCTTAGATCTTTGCAAGCAGTAATTTTTCTCATGGTGCTAGTTAATTTTTTCATGAAAATGGGCTGCCGGTATTTTTAAGTGTTAGTGTTAATGAATACAGTAAAAATCTAGTGTCAGGAATTCACAAAATTATAATTAGAACTCCCTGGACGAATGGTTCAGGTAGTTTTGGGGAACGTGCCTAATTTTTATTTTATGGTTGGCAGCAGGGAACAAACAACACGGCTTGTATTTCCTCCTATTGTTCTCTTTTCCTTAACTTTTTTGCTTCTTTAAACAGACTGAAACTAACCTTTCCCAGGTTATTAACTATAGAAAGTTGCATTTAAAGTAATATTTAAGCAGTTCTCATTTCATTGCCTTCTCCAGAGGGCATGGGAAGGTGTTGCCAGTGAACAACCAGGATTAAGCCAGAACATCTGCATTTTTATAACAATTAGGACAGAGTGTGGTTAGTAAACAGTATTCATGTTCCAGTATACAAATTTGCAACCAACAGAGATAAACATTTTTGTGTTGCAGGATATCACATGTTTTATACACAACAAAGGTGAATAGCTTGTTCAGAAATATGCAGGTTGTGTTTATCTGTCCTGGAAAAATTTCTGCACCAAGATACAAACACTATTTATGCCAGTTCAGTCACCACATAAAACTAGGTCTAGGTTGAATTCATACTGAGGTTTTCTCCTCGACTTCCAAACTGCAGCTAGAGCAACCGTACATCATCATCTGCCTGTCCATTTTCCAGTTTTTCCCTATCCTTGGTAGGTACTGTTTTGGTGTGATCATTCTGGAAAGAATGTAGTCTAAGTGTATTTAGCAATCCATTTGGACAAGATGCATATTTTAGGAGGTCCTGTTCATATCAGTCCCATTTTCTTTCCCTCAGTTCCCATGGCCACCATTTTCCCCACATACATCACCAGAAAGCTTTTTAAAAAATCAGTAAATGCTATAATCTGCTAACTCCTTTGAATTGGTAGCTTTCATTCTTAAAGTCGTGACTAGAGGGTTTTTGTTTAAATGAAAACTATGAATTTAGAGGAACTAGCAGATTGTGGCAATAGATTGTTATTGTGGTAAAGCACAATAATAAATACTTTTTAAAAAATTCCAGTGACACAGCAGAGAAAAAGGCAGCGAATGGAGAAAATTGTACACAGGTCTGCTCTGTGGATGCTCTGTTACCTGTGTGAACACCTCAGCATGCACTGAAGCTGTCACGGGGTAATAGACAGACCTCATTCTGTGGGTATAACCTTGTTTTTTAAAACCAGGAATCCATTCACAAATCTCCACTTAGGTCTTAGTTTGTTTTGACAAATACTTATTTTAGCTCCTTTCTCTATAGCCTGAGTGGGTGTTGCCAGGTAACAAGCCAGAGTGTTAACATGTCCAGTTTCTATCACTCAAAGCTACAGTTGAGTAACTGTGTCTAATAAGCCAGATCCTGACTAATAGACCTTAGCCATAGTTACTGGATGTCCTACATTCAATCTCATAAACTACAATTAATCATTGTTTCTCGTGTGTTTAGGCAGTGGGAAAAGCCTCAGACTGCAATGAAATAAACTGAGCTAGATTAATCCTTAACCTTCTACTTCACTGACTAAAGTTTGTTAGGTTTTTGGGTTTTATTCAGATATTTGTGTTCCATCTCTCCTTTTGACTCGAGTTTGAACCCTTCCTCCAATCTAAAAAGTCTTCCTCCAACTGGAGTGTGGCTTCTTTTCTAGTTGGAAGGAAGAAGCCACTTGAGAATTGGTGAAGAAGTTGCTAGCTTTTAGGAGGCTGGAGGAAAGCTACTGGGAAGATGGTTAGATTCACCCATTGTTTCTAATGAATCTGTAATTATAAAGTAGCTACTTGAGTAAAATTTGGGGGGCAGGTACTACTTTATTAATTGTTGTACTGAGGCAATATTTTTGCCTTGTTTTCCTATGAAATTGTGATGCCTTTTCCCCCCTTGTAACAGATACTCTAAAGTACAATCATTGGTGCTATTGGTGGCATTAACCTTCCAGTTTTATTAAGAAATATTGGTTTGAATTTACTGGTAGACTAAAAATAACTATTTTTTTCTGTGCCAGTTTTAAAAGAATTGATTATTTTTGCAGATATATGGAGCTTGGGAGTTATCCTGTACATGTTGGTTTGTGGACAACCGCCATTCCAAGAAGCAAATGACAGTGAAACGTTGACAATGATCATGGACTGTAAATACACAGTGCCATCTCGTGTGTCAAAAGAATGTAAAGAGTAAGTAAAATTTTATAGACTGCTCTGAAATTTAAAATCAATTCTATCAGTGATTCCATTCCCATTATTGAAAGTGTTTGCTTGTTTAAAGAAAAGTAAACATTCCATAGCCCAGTCATTAAGTAGCTGCCTGTACAGAAGACAGCTTGTTCACAGTAGATGGCCAAATGGGAAATATGTAGTGAAATTGCATATGTCTGCTTTCATGAATGAATGAGACCTATATATAGATGCTGACATTTTCGAAGCCATTAGAGTGCCTCTCTGTCTTCTCCATTCTCATTGCTCAAGAGAAAATGCAGTTGCTGAGAGATTTATTCAGCCTTTTCCGTCATTAGAACTTGGTCTCTCTTGTTAACATAAAGATTCCTTTAAAGCTGGCAGTTGGATACCCATAATGATGTTCTTTTATTGAACCATTTTCTGTATAACTTGTTTTGGAATAGCATTTGTTAAATTCTTAGTACAAAAGACAGACTGTAGAACTTAAAAACCAAAATCTGCTAAATAGAACCTGTGGAATATGTTTGTAATGAAAAAAAATTAATTTGCTGCTTAAGTGCAGTGTTGGATTTACTTTAATTCTAATTGCTTTTATGACTGGCACATTTGGCATTAGTCTCACTCTGTTTCCACAAGTGGATGGTAACAAAAGGATGCTTATTTGCTTAAAAGTGCTTGCACCAAAGAGCTTTTGTGTGGCACATTGTCATTTTATTTTGGTTTTCCTCTTCACTGTATGTCTTGTCCATTGCTTGTTCTTATGCTGCTCTTTGCAATGCGTATGTTGTAAGGAGCACCAGAGGATCAGAGAGGGAACTAATAAAAACAAATTTCATGTATAGGATCTCCAGTTTGCTGTGCAGAAGAAAACTTGTACATATCCACTCACCTCCAGTTCCCTCCCCCGGCTCCAGTGTGGCAGATAGCATTTTTATGAGAGTACTTATGTCAGCGAAAATGTCATGGGGGAATGGTTTATTAATTTGCCTTCATGTATGCCACTGCCTGGTCCCCGCACCTCCTTTTAGCTCTATAATAAATGGAGAAGATCTGGTTGGTCACTGATCTAATGTATCTAATATGGATGGACTTTTAGTACTACTTAAATAAAATGTAAAAACTTTGGCAGGACAAATTTAGAAGAGGAGTTTGCATTAGGGTAGCCCTGAGATATGTCCTGGGAAAAGCAGCTTCTTGAGGGGAAGAGGGGGTGCCTGCTCCTACCAGGCCATTATGCGAATGTGCTTACAGAGTTCTCTTTTTCCTAGTCTAATTACACGTATGTTGCAAAGAGATCCAAAACGAAGGGCATCCTTGGAAGAGATTGAAAACCATCCTTGGCTACAAGGAGTTGACCCATCACCAGCAACAAAGTATAACATTCCTCTAGTTTCATATAAAAATCTTTCTGAAGAAGAACACAACAGCATAATACAGCGAATGGTTCTGGGAGATATTGCGGATCGAGACACCATAGTAGAGTAAGCTAACATCATATACTTTTTTAGATTTCAGCATTGCAATTATTCTAACTTTGCTACAAGAAATTGATATGCTGATAATATAACAACAATAATAAAAAACATAAAAATAAAAATAATTCATCTTATCTAGCATTTTGTTTCTAATGGTGATAGCTAGCTGTGTTCTACAGTGGGTATTCCCTTATTGCCCTCTTCCTCCTAACCTGTGTTTAATGGCTTTTTGTTTGCTTGCTCATGGTTTTAACTGGTTTTATACACTTTATAATGTTCCTCTTTTAATTATTTAGTGTGAAAGTAGATTTATATATGTTATAAATACAATGTCTCTTTCTGCCGCTGTTTATAGAGGTATTGACATTTGTCTGCCTCAGATTGAAGAGGAAGACCCAAGTAGAATGTATACACTGAAGAAAGTGACAGTTTGGGGCAGTATGCCAGCTTGAAAAACTGAAGGCGGGGGAGAAGGGACAAACTCCTTTCAAGGCAAATTCTTGGCAAAGATTCAGGCAGCTATGATGGACCTCTCTCCCTCCAGTTTCCTCTCCTGCAGTGAAAGGCCAATCCTAGGAGGCAACCCTGCACCTGTACTTGCAAATACATGTTTGACCATATCGTGCATCCATGTGCCAGATGTTCTGGATGACCAAGTCACAGAATAAAAGAACTGTCTTTCATAGATAGCTCTTAACTGTGTTTGCCTTTTATTCAGACATATATGTATATCAGTTGGAACAACTGTTGAGGCATAAACTCATGTTAAATTACTATGATCCAAAAAACATCTGCTTGGCTTTCAGATATATTTCTTCATATATTCTAATACGATAATTGAACTTGCCACATTAGGTTACCTAGTTCTTAATAAGCCAAAAGCCATTTGTCAAATTGTCGAAAAAACTATTTTCTGTTTTTAGGCACTCTTTAATTTGTTTTGAGAAGTCTTGTAAGTTGCTTTGGCCTCATGTCCAGTTTCAGGAAAACATGTCTACTGTGTTCCATTTCAATTTTCTTTTCCCTCAGGGCCCTGGAAACTAACAAATACAATCACATCACTGCTACCTACTTCTTACTAGCAGAGCGGATTCTAAGAGAGAAACAAGAGAAAGAAATACAAACCAGATCAGCAAGTCCAAGCAATATCAAAGCTCAATTCAGGTGAGAATTAGTTGCCCAGATCTTAATGGAGTTAATAAAGTTTTAAATTTCTAAATTCTTTAAAATGCACTTGCTTAGAATTCAAGTTTAAAATCAATATAATTTAATGTATTGTCAAAAGCTTCCACAGGTGGATTCAACTGGTTGTTGTGGGTTTTCCAGGCTGTGTGGCTGTGGTCTGGTAGATATCGTTCCTAACATTTCGCCTGGACACAGTGTGTAACAAACTTCTCTGTGTGTTACACTTTTGAAGATGCCAGCGAAACATTAGAAACAAGATCTACCAGACCATGTCCACACAGCCCAGAAAACCTGCCTTAACCAATAAAATTTACATTTGCCAAAGCATTATTTTCTGAGTAATGAAAAGTTAATATCTTGAAAGCTTTCTGATTGTGGTGCATTGATGTCTTCTGCCAAAGGCATGAAGCTGTAGCCCTAGACAGCAGAGCCGAAGAGCTGAATCTTTATGGGGAATCATTCTTTTGTTTTTCTTTGTCCAACTTTGTTGTGATGCTCATATTGCTATACTTCATTGTAATCATCAATCCACAGTTTGGATATCACACAAAAAAAGGTGATGCCTAAGTAACCATTTTATGAGTGCACAGAATTCTTCTGTCTGCGCAAGGGCTAAAGAAGAGATATCCCAGTACTAACAATAGGTGTGATAGAGCTCAGGAAATGCCTCCTGCATAAGTTTTTTTAAGGTACCATATTTTGTGTTTCCTCAGGATGCATCTTGCATATAGCACCTTTGTTCAAAGGTGTTTTGGTTGTTTTCCTTGTGTAGAGGAACTTTACTCATACTTTGTTCACCCTCTGAGCTGGAGGACATTTTTCAGAGTAATTTCCACTACTTACCAGGGAGGCAGGAGCAACAACTTTTATTTCCCTCTGTTCTGTGGCAGTTACTCCAGAGATCCTCAAATTCTTTTCCTGCCTCAGGGGAGAGCAGTAGCTAGTTGCCTGTGCTATTTCATTTCTAATAATTCTGCTCTTATCTGTTTCTTTGACTTCTAAGTCCTGATCTATTCATCTTCCTTTGGCTTTTCTCGCTGCCTGCTCCTATTTTGTGTGACAAGGTTGGGGAGAAGGAGAGCCTCCATAGTGGGTTGGCTGCTCCTGTAGTCTCCTCAGAGCTACACCTCAGCAAAGTGCCTGGTAGACTGCAGCATGTAAAAAGTTGCTTTGGACAATGGCTTTCTACTGGGAGGAGAAATGGAGGCCCTAATAACAGTGAGTGGCCTTACAGAACACTCCCAGGTTGGCACAGCCCAGAAATGGAGCTGCTCCAACCTTGGGGGGGGAGAGCCAGGTCACGATGCCTTCTTATTTTGGCTCAAAAGTGCAAAAAAAAAAGACAAGCCCGAAGAGGGAAAGATGGCTCCCATAACAGCTCAGCAGCCAGGGACAGTATCCAGCAATCCTCAGCCTGAATTGGGCCAAGGAGCTTCTGCAGCAACTCCACTGAGTCCTCAGGAGCAGAGGGAGAGATGGAGCAAAGATCTTAAGGGTGGGTAACCCCTGCAACTCTGGTTCCCTTTTCATCAACTATTAGCAAGCTGATTTTATAAAAGAGCATGATGAGGGGCAGAATTTGCCTTTCCTTATGCAGCAAAGGGGCCCTAGCCTTAACAGGAGTTGAAGTGAAATCCAGCAATACACCTCTTCATTGGGGGAGCCCATTCCAGGATCCAGCAGGGGGGGGAGGGAGGTTAGCTCCTCCTGGCCCAAGAGAAGCTGCAAGGGAAGAGGGGTAGATCTAGCAGTCAGACTACTATAAATCCTCAAACAGTGAGGATTCCTGGAAAGGAGGGAGATACAAGAAAAGTGAAGCCACTACTATAGCTAAAAGTATGTGTAGTAAAGTTTCCAACTGTATTGTTGTAAAGCTGTCTTGAGGATAAGGCAGTAGAAAATGGAAGAAATGAAATAACATGGGAGTGAAAAATTACTTAGAAGTCCAACACACCTATGTTTGATTTCAAAACTAGATTAGCTAAAAAGAAGCTGAAATATACAGGTTGGAGAAGTGTCAGAAAAACTGTTGTTTAGAGGCCAAAATAAAATGTGTACTTAAAATTACAAAGAGCACAAACAAGTCCAGAAAGATGCAAGTGTGTGTGTGTTTTAAAATACCCTGTGGTAAAGGATACAAAAGGCAAGAAAGCTTACTTAAAAAATACTCTAGGGGCCAAACTGAATGTGATTTGCGGAGGTAAAAAACGTGTCTATTTCTATTTCTATTCCACTGCTATTTGTTTGTCTAAAGCTGAGGACAGGGAAGAAGCAGCTGTGAAAAGACAACAGGGCAAACTCTATGCTAGGGATAGTGGGAAAGGAATTGAGAATAAAACTGCAAAAGATTGTCATTGCTTATATATAAAGCAGTGGTGCAACCGCGCTGCCGGAGGACTGTGTCCAGTTCTGATCACCCGCATCTCAAAAAAGGATATTGAGGAGAATAGAAAAAAGTTACAGAGAAAGGGACAACAAAAGGATGATTGTTGAGGGACTGGAGCACCTTCATTATGAGAGGAGGAGGCTGCAGCGTTTGGGACTCTTTAGTTTGGAGAGGGAGATAGCTAAGAGGGGGATATGATTGGAAGTCTATAAAATTATGCATGGGGTAGAAAATGTTGACAGAGAAAGAAGATTTTTCTCTCTTTCTCACAATACTAGAACCAGGTGGCATTCATTGAAAATGCTGGGGGGGGGAAGAATTAGGACCTAATAAAAGGAAACACTTCTTCCATGCAACTTATGGCAGTTGGTATTTGGAATATGCTGCCACAGGAGGTGGTGATGGGCACTAACCTGGATAGCTTTCAAAGGGGCTTGGACAGATTTATGGAGGAGAAGTCGATTTATGGCTACCAATCTTGATCCTCTTTGATCTGAGATTGCAAATGACTTAACAGACCAGGTGCTTTCGGGAGCAACAGCCACAGAAAGACCGTACTTTCATATACTGCATGTGAGCTCCCGAAGGCACCCTGGTGGAGCCACTTTCACGGTATGAATCTGGACTAGATGGACTCTGGTCTGATCCAGCTGACTTGTTCTTATGTTCTTAAGTAGAGTTCTTAACAAAAGTACAGAGAATGAAAGCTTAAATATAACTACAGGTGAACTGGCTTTGCCCAACTCAGTATCAAAGCCACCTATGTCCTAAGATTGCAGTCCTATGTACACTGGGAAGCAAGTCACATTTAACTGGTGCTTTGACTTGCCCCAAAATATACACAGAAATAGGATGCGCAAGAGTACACATAATAGGTCATTTCAGGGGTGTTTTAATATGTCCAATGAAATTTTTTAATATGCAATTTTATATCTATTTCAAAATAAAGCTGAGATACAGGAAGCCAGTTAGAAAAGGCAGAAAGGCCTTTTCTATAGGTGGCAAAGGTATAACAAAGGAAGAACTGGAGATTTCAGCAGTGTTGAAATACATGCTACTTAGCATGTTAAGTAATCTTGCTGAAGACCCCCAGTGTTGATAACTTCTGTACTTGCTTCTTTGTTCTTGTGACCCTTGAGTTGTGCCTGCTGAAGGCATGTTCTTGTGACCCTTGATTACATCTATGAAAGGTTGGAGCAAGTGGTAGAAGTTGACAGTAAAAGTTTCAGAATTTGCCTTTGATAATATTTCAAAAATTCAGGATTAAGGAATTACCATACATCTTGAATGTTGCATCATTCAAAGTCCATTGAAGAGAATGAACTTAGAAGGGTGCACTGTGTTTAGGGTAATACTGTTCTTCTAACTTTGCATCTTCAGATTTTAAACAGGTTACTTCCAAAGCAGCAGTGAGTCAATCTCCCTTTATCTAAAAGTCAGGAAGTATTTCCACGTTTAAGCTTATGTTTAAGAGACTGGTTAAAATTTAAATTATTGCGATTTTAGCAGATTTTTATGTTTGGCCTTATCTGTAAATTAATATCCATTTTAACACTTTACATAATAGAAAGAACAAGATTAAAATTTTGAAGCCTGGTTCTGCCCACTTACATTTCTTAGTTATTTCCATAGGATTCATGAAACTGTCTTCAGCACAATTTGCCGTTCAGCAGTTGGGGTTGGGGGGCAGGGAGAGTTCTTTTCCTCCATGGTAGATTTTTTAATAAAAGTTTTAGTTGTAACTATTAAGTTTTCTTACCTTGCACTTGTTGTAATGCCTTTTTACTCCTTGTAATGCCTTTCTTTAAGCTTTAGACTTTCAGTAAAATTGCCTTTTTTTTAACTTTATACTTGCTGCAGGCAATCATGGCCAACAAAAATTGATGTTCCGCAAGATCTTGAAGATGACCTTACAGCATCTCCTCTGTCCCATGGAACCGTTCCTCAGTCTCCAGCTCGTAGTGCTGAAAATGTTCTTAATGGTCACAGGAATAAGGCACTTAGTGATTCCACAAAGAAAGAAGATATTCCTGAATTAGCAGGCCCAGCACTTTCTGTTGTCCCTTCAGTAAGCTTAAAACCTACAACTAGTGGTCGGAAGTGCTTATTTAGAGTAGAAGAAGATGAGGAGGAGGATGAAGAAGATAAAAAACCTGTTTCTCTTTCAACACAAGTTGTCCCTCATGGAAGCCTTCTGATTTTCGTCGTCTAACTTCCAGGAAGAGTGCTCCAGTGCTCAATCAGATCTTTGAAGAAGGAGAATCTGATGATGAGTTTGATATGGATGAGAATTTGCCTCCAAAACTTAGCAGGCTAAAAATGAATATTGCCTCACCCAGCACTGTACACAAACGTTACCACAGAAGGAAAAGTCAGGGACGGGGATCTAGCTGCAGTAGCTCAGAAACAAGTGATGATGATTCAGAAAGTAGAAGCGACGTCTCAAACTTAAACGACAGTGGATTCATTATTCCTGGCATAGGGCGGGATAGTGAGTGAAAGGTCCCCAGCGGTCAGGGAGATGGCAGTGAATAGAAAGCAAAACCTAACAGTGGAAATGGAGAGTTTGAATAAAGCAAGCCCTGGTGATAACAATAAAGGGGTGGAAGTCCCCTTCTGGTAGCTCTGGAGGAAGCCACGAATAACAATTCGGAGTTCTACGTCGGTGTGCTGGATCACTGGTAATTCCAATGCAGTTGTCCTCAAAGTGCTGGTAACCTTGTTTGAAAGCCTCAAATTGATGAGTCTCTGCTTAGGTTCACAGATTCACAACAGTACTAAATACATTATTGATCCACAAAACACCATATCATTTTCCAGTGTTAAGGTGCAGGAGAAATCAACATGGAAAATGTGCATAAGTTCTTCTGGGGGTGTAAATCCAGCTTCATCTTTGGGCAGCATAAAATTCTTTTCTGACCAAATGTCAGATACAACAAATGAATTGGAACGAATAAAAAGCAAGAACTTGAAAAATAATGTGTTACAACTACCTCTGTGTGAAAAAACAATATCTGTGAATATTCAGCGAAACCCGAAGGAGGGATTGTTGTGTACCTCTGGTCAGACTACTTGCTGTCATGTCGTTTGATAATAACCAGACTTAACCCATTCTACTTGACATCACCAATCTTCCTTTTCAGAACTGTGAATACTTTATTTCACTGAAACCCTTCATTGCCATTGTCTTAATATTTTAAAGTGAGCTTTGAGCAGTAATTTATTATGTTTTAGTTTGCTTGATATTCCAATGCATGATTTTTTTTGCATGCAGCTAGCCAACACTTTTTTGATCCCAACAGACCAGGCTATTGTGTTTTTTTAACATTATAATTTTTTAGTATATGAAATTCTGGATTACAGTTTGTATCCTCATCCAGTGCAAGTGAAGCACTTAGTTTCATATTCTGCACATAAAAGCTAGAAGCGGGAGAGCTTTTGTTTCTAAGTGAAATGTCAATCTTGTTCTAAACTGTTATATCTAGATGTGGCATAATTCTGTGTGTTTGCAACAAAACCAAAGCAATAATGTTTTAATGCTGAAAATTCTTGGGAATTTTCAGATTTCCAAGGCTTGTACAAAGCAAACCTACAATGAAAAGGTGTCTTGAATTATGATTTTAATCCCACATCTTTGTTTTAAGCTGAAATAAGTGGTTTATAAGAACTAAAGATCTTGTTTTAATTTTACAGGAAAGATTTAAAACACTCTTTTTTGTTAAGGCAGCTTTTCTCCACAGAAATATTGTTACATGCAGACAATCTTTTAAAAACTATATAAGGAAGATTATAATCATCTGGAGCTTTTTACAATCAAAGGGAAAAGTCATTCATTAACAGTACACATAAACATGGCAATTAGGTACAGGTACAAGCAATTTAAAATGGACCAAGGTATATGGTTGGGGAGAGATTTGTTCTAATAAACCCATTCCTGTATAATAACTGGCCATAAAGATGAATCTAAGAAGAGCTTAACAAGTTGATAATATCTTCTGAAAATGTCCTCTACCCTATCCATTAATATTCACAGTCTGACAATATTAATGGAAGCTTTATAGAGTGCTTATTACTTTAACAGTTAATCAAGTGTCTCAGCTGTTTTAATATTGCTGCCATGCACACCATGGACAGTTATGAGAGCTGGCGATTACCTCCATGTAAAGTTGTTCATAGTACACAATGTAGGTGTCTTAGTAAGATGTTTTAAATGAACTTGATGGAAGTGGAAACAAGTACTGCATTTTGGAATAGAGTATGCCTTGTAGAAATCTAACATCTAATATTTCAAAAAATACAACAGGAATGAAAATTATGCACATTTCAAGATAGTCTTGTAATAGCAAATTTAGTTTGCTGAATATAAAGTAGTTCCCTTGCTGAATTTCCTTCAATAACTCTCCAAATCAAGTCAAATAATAAAAAGCTGGTATGGATCAATTTCCTTCTACATTCTTCACTGCTGTTAGCATTTTTTAAAAATCCCTTGCTATTGAAATGTTAACAAATGAACAAGATTGGCATTTTTTCTGTCTGAAAGATACTTTTGACAAGATGAACTTTTGAACTTTTTATCTAGGAATAAAATATATTGCAGATTCCTAATTTTGGGAAGGGCAAAAATGTTATTTTTTCATGCCATTGTGTGCTGTGTCTTCAAAACAATGTTGGTAAGTATTGATGGTGTTATGTAGCAAAATCCCAGACAGGCACTGGTGTCTGAGACAGTTTACATACTTTAGTATCTTAATGCTAGCAGAATGGTCAAGTACAATCCATTTCATTTACATAATAGTCTGCAGAGCACCAAAGAACTGTTATATCTGGTTATAATTTATTGTTTCCACTAACCAAAGCCTTGCTATTGACAGGGCATGCTCTCAAAAATTCATTACATTTAGCACAATTTATTTCCAAGTACAGAATATTTTAATTATTAGCCTATATTAGCCTATATTTTTCTTCCCAAATACAGCAAGTCATAAATGAAACATTGTGCTTAAAACCTTTAGGGTTTTTTTTAAGCTGTTGCAGTTAAGTTTAAAAACAGCCTACTGTGCTATACCAGTATGGTATCAACAGTTGAAAACTACAGACACAGATGTGTGGGCGAAGCCATAGAACATATTTGCTTGAAATTTCCTTGAGCATAAAAGACCAGAAATATGGATAGTTCATGGATGGTGGTGAACAGAGCATCTATTAAAACAGGGAGAGAAAGTTTATAAGGGCATTGGCAATAAACTTTGCAGCTTTTTTATTTTAAAGTATTGTAAATATTCTTTTCCACACTGTGTACAACCTTGGAATGGCACCTTTTGACTTCTTAGGTGTACTTTTTTGTTTCCTTTGTTCTTATATACAAATGTGTATCTATGGTGCTCACTTTAGAACAGCAGTGTTGACCATTATGCTGCATAGCTGTAAAATAGCCTTATTTAGTTGTGTATGGTTGGGTGAACCTCTGGTTGTACAGATGTTAGCTTGAGTGTCGTCTTTTTATCCATTTGTTCACAGGTGAATGATTGTGCATGTGATGTATGTTGTATTATGTTGTCATGTTAAAAGGAGGGAGAGAATAACCACTACATTGAAATATATTGGACCAAACTATTATAGAGCAAGTAACAGTTTCTCGAACCCCCTAAAGCTGTCTTTACAAGTTATATAGTTACCATAGCATATAAATTAAATATTGTGGAAAGCAACTAGTCTCTTGTATTTTTTCTGTATGTGTATATAATGTACTTCAAAGCAACTTACCTGTATTTAAAATGTGACAATCTTGACTACGAGGAGTTTTACAAGTAGCAGTGAAATTAAGCAGAAGAGATGCAAAAAGCAAGAAACTATACATGTTATGGAGGGTACAAAAATATCAGTTGATCTTTGTCAATTGCTTCCAGCGATTGTTTGGCTTTCTTCATTGTATAAGCATTCATCGTGTGTGACAAATGAAGAAGAAATCCAATTAATAAAACTGACCTCTTCATTGGTGCATAAATTACTTCCATGTCAACTTTATATGCTACTGTTTCATTACTAATGTAGTGTGGCTTAAGTCCTTGTCCATAATGCAGTATCTTACATCATAATGGGTAAAAAACCCATACAAAGTCAAATTTTATTGCAAAAACGGGTGGGAAATGCATTACCCATTAATATTATCTCATAAACTGAAATTTGAAACATGTCTTGTAAATCTTGATCATTCATCAAGAGATTGTCATGAAAAGAAAACACTACAAAGTTCATGCTTGGCAACGTCCTGGTGGCAGACCACAATTCTTATCTCTTTCAAAGCTGACTTGTACATCAGTAGCATCTCTATAACCTTATTTGAAAGTCTCTGGTATGGGTAGAAAGCACTAAGTGTATAGTTTGTAACTTTGAAACAACTTGGAATTCTAGCATTAGTAAATGTATACTTAATCCTTTATTTTGGTTGGTCTGTTCATGTTTGAAAATGTTCAAGGCATACTGATTCCAATCTTTCCTGTTTAGAGCGGGAGTTCCGCAAAAATGTCATTTTCATACTTCTGTAGTTTATTAAAGGGTTGGGTGACGTGAAAGGTCACTTGATGGGGAATTGTTGTATTCCCCTTAGCTAGGTGAATGAGTGAGCTCCATATATCTATGCCTGCAAAGTTAGGTTTTCTTCATAATTCTTGCTGCCATGAGGAGAAGGTAAATGTTTTAGTGAAAGTGGATTTGCTTAGCCGTTGCATGTGTGGAGAAGCAGCCCATGTTTTGTCATCAGAGGAAGGACCAATACAGTACAATAGAAATACAACGGCAAGGCCTAGGCGGTTACCTTGATTTGAAACTGCTGTTTTGCATTGTTTTAGATATACCACTAGAATCTTCACTTAAAAATAAAATCACACAAAATGGAAAAGGCCCAAAACTTCAGCGCTTGATAAATGACTCCACCTCCATCTGAGAAGTGCCATGTGTATATAGGGTTGGAGAAACAGCCCAGTGGTTTTTTTGAACAAAGCTGGGAGGTGGCTGAAGTGTTGTGGGATGACTTATCTCTACATGGACCTATTACAAAGGAAGTTGTCCCTGAGGAACATCTTTTGTTTATTTTCTACTTGCATGTTGTAAATATCACAATTTTTAAATGCCCTAAGGCTCCAGAGATGCTTTTGTTCAAAGAATGCCAAACCTGGGTGGCAATTCCTGCTTGCTGAAACAAGGAAACATGCACAACTTGAATTTTTTAGGGATGGAGGCAGTGGTGGGATTCAAATAATTTAACAACCGGTTCCGATGGTAGGATTCAAATAATTTAACAACTGGTTGTTTACAAGCACCATTTTAACAACCGGTTCTGCCGAAGTGGTGCGAACCTGCTGAATCCCACCACTGGATGGAGGGCTTCTTCTTCTTTTTAAACAGAAACTGAGTTTGGTGATTGAACCAGAATGGAGGATGCAAAACAAGTTGGTTTGGCAGCGGCTAAGTACCAAAGCATTTCAATAGCATCCTTAAAAAGATGGTGACAGGAAAACAAAATCTGACAGCAAACACTGCGAGTATATTTGACCTCAACATGTGGAGAAAACTTGTCCAGCAACTGTAGGCATAGCTGTAGAGTGCCAGTTTGCAGGAGGATGATGGGCTGAAGAAATCCAAAGAGCTGGAGTAAACAGCATAGTCTTGAATTGTGACATACTATCAATAACTGAAAACCTGTGTCGAATTTAGAATCCCTGTCATCACTTTTTTTTGATGGGTGTGAAAAAATAGAAAAAGAGACCGACCTATGCCTGAAAAGAATGGGGGGTTGGGAGAAAAAAACTGAAGAACAGGAATGACTTGGAGAGAGGTGGCTGTGACCTGAAACTGAAAAAATACTTTTTTTTTTTCTGAAGTGCTTAAACCCCATGCAACCATAGGAATAAAACTGTTAAGAGGAAATGATTATAGGGTGTGGTTAAAGAAGGAACATCAGTCATAGCCTGGAGCTGAAAATAAAAGGCAAAATCTAGAGTACAACAAAGGTGATATAGAAAGGGGCATAGATATCCCACATGCACCTGTAGTGTATCCTAAAAGAAGTAGGTGCTTGGTGTGAAGAGAGAAGCACTATTTATTGTGTGTGCAAGGCATGTGCTGTATTGTGTGAAAAGAGGGAACTGATCCATGCCTGCAGAAAGGCTTCACAAACAAAGCTTTTGAGAGCAGAGCTGGTTTCCCACCCAAATGGTCATGTGAGAGGCGGGGGTGGCAATACCACAGGGGGGGAGCATCATAGGGGAGAAAGTACACCACAACAGGGAAATGAGAGAGAGAGGTATGGAAGACATTCAATGAACAACAGTTACAGATAAGAATTTCACAACTTTGTGCGTGTTTTCAATTACAGTCCCGCGGTGGAAGTAGCCAAAGCTCGCTACTGGAGTCAAGAATGGGATTGAAATGTGAAGCTGCAGCACTGTTCTCCCAACAGTTGTATGTCTCCCTGGAGCCTATATTGATGGAATAATGCGCTGGAAAAGATGGACAATACAGAGCAGACCAGGTTTGCCACCTTAAAGGGATGTCATGAAAGTTGTGACACCACTGGAAACCTGCAGAAGAAGAGGCACCTTAGCACTGACATATGCTAACCTAATGGCAAAACCCACTTGTTTAGAAATGATTTGGGAAGAAACGGCTTTGCCACGTCAAAAAGAATTTGTACACTTAAATAAAAAAGGAATGCCCTCCTAACATCAAGTGGGTGGAGTGATTGTTTACTTGTCAACTGAGGATTTCGGAAAAACACTGGTAGGATAGTGTCCCAGGACACATGGAAGTGGGACACCATCTTATGCCTAAATTTCAAGCTAGAATATACAATCACTTTATCAGGACGAAATCTAGTGAATGGAGAGTCTATCCAGAGAGCAGATAACTCTCCCACCCTCCTGGTCAAAAAGGCAACCTTATAAGACAAAAATGACAAGTCAGATAATACCAACAGCTTGAAAGGTTTATGTACAGTATGTGACAAAACTAAAGAAAAACTCTGAATAGGAATAAGAGATTTCAACACAGCGGAGAGGTTAGTTAGGCCTCTTAAAAATATTTTCAAAATCCAGTGCCAAGAATACAAAACAAGGGGTAACAGGTACATGGAATGCAAAAATTAAAGCAAGGTAAACTCTGTGGTCAAACTGGTACCCTTTAAGAAGAATACTCAGAAATGTCAGATAAATGACAGGTTTCAGACCCAGACATTGGGTCTGGGACCAGCAGACAAATTCTGTCCGCTTGGAGGCATAGGGCTTTTGCACAGAGGGTTTTCATGCTATCAACACTTCCCTGCCTAAAGGTGGTGTTAGGGCTGGTTGAGCCATGCCATCAGGTGCAGGGAAGGAACATTGTGTTGGAGAATGATCCCTACCATAATAAAGTTATTCTCCAACAGGAAGACCCTGAAATTACCCTGAGGATATCAAGTGGAAGTTCTAAGTACTTGGTCTTGTGCAACTGTAGTAGTTGTAGAAAAGTTGGAAATGAATGCATTTGAAGTTTGTCTCTGAGTGCTGCCCCTTTCAAAAACCTAACTACATGAGCATGTTTTGACAATTTATAGTCATCCACAACTGGGATTATTGAAGCTATGGAAGCTACCTGTCTGTGAAGAAAGGATGATCTCAGGCCTGTTTGGACTCCATCTTGTAAGAACTTAACATCCTGGCCACCTTGTTGAAGAGGTGGTACTCCTTTCCTTCAGCACCAACAAATGAAAACTGTCCACGTAGAATTATAGATTTTATTTGTGGATTCTCTGCTAGAAGCAAGAATGGTATCTATTACAGTTGCACTGTAGTCTAGATTTGAAAGGATGTCCTTTTCAACTTCTAAATGGTTAGCTGCCAGTTGTCTGAATTGGGATGAAGAAGCAGTCCCTGCTGGAGAAGATCCCTCTGATTGGGAAGGTCTGGGGCCGTGGGGGGGGGGGGGATATGGCCATTTGATGCGGGGTAGAGAACCCTGGCCTCCTTGGTCAAAAGGGGGTCACCACCAATTGCTCCTGAATCTTTCTGAGCAACCTTGGGATTACTGGGATTGGCAGAAAGGCACAGAGGAAACCTTTTAGCCTATTTGATATCAGAGCATCCATGGCCTTCATGAAGCATCTCTTCAGCTGATGGTTCTGGAAAGAAGTGAACCAGTCCACCACTGGAGTGCCTAGTTGGTTGATGATGGTCTGGAAGATTTCCTTTTTCAGGGACCGCTTCCCTTCTTGAATCTCTCGGTGACTGAGCCAGTCCACTTCCACATTATACGCATATTATGTGCTCCACTTTCAAGGACAGGAGGTATTGTTCTGCCCATATCATTTGGGTTAATTCTTGCACCCCCTATTGCTTATTTATATAAAAATTTTCACTGCTACATTGTCCATTTGAATGAGTACATGGCAGCTGGAAATCTGGGACTTGAATGATGATAGAACCAGGAAGACTACTCTTTGTTCCAATTGACTGATGAGCAATTTGGATACTTGGGGACTCCAGTGATTCTGCATGGAGATGCCGTTCATTACTGCACCCTATCCCGATAGGCTTTCATCAGTGAATATCTGTTTGTAGTTAGGAAGTCAATGCATTCTGCCCTGTTCGATACTGCTGATCTTTGGCCACCAGGTCAGATCACATTTCACACGTCTGAGTACTGCTAAGGACATGTCTATCTTACTGGCAATATGATGTATGGTCTGATTAACTGCTGCAGAAGCCTGTAGTAGAAATGATTCCATTGTATGGCATCCAGATTGGAGATGAAAAGTCCCTCAGACTGGCTAGTGAAGTCAGTGAGGAAGTTTTGTTTGTTGTAAACCAGTGACTGGATCATGCTCTTGATCTTCTGGGGCTTTGGTCGGTAACAAAGAAGCTGTTGTGCTTTTCATCTGTGATGATCCAGATGTTCCAACATCTGCAACAAGTCAAGGAACACTTCAGTTTGTTCACCAAGAAACCGTGGTTCTGTAGACATTATAGCATCTGTTGAGTATTCAATATCATTGGTTGCTATAAGGCTGATCAAATCAAAAGGTCATCTTGGTATGGGTGGATGTGAATCCCCCATACTCTGAGCTGGACCACAGTGGTAACTAGCAGATTTGAAACAACCCAGGGCACTGTGCATAACTTGAACAGCAACACTTTGAATTGCAGGTGACTTCATTATACACAGAATCTGAGGAATTCCTGGTGACTCTGTAAGACTGGTACAAGTAGGTAAGTCGTAGTCAGGTCAATGAACATCAAGAATTCTTTTGATTGTAGAGATTCTGTGATTGACCTTAGTGTTCCCGTGCAGAAGTGTTGCAGTCTTATGAAGTGGTTTAAAATTTTTAAGTACAAAATCTCAATATTTGTCCTGTACAGAATCACCTGATGTTTGCCTCCCAGGCCCTCAGCCATTGCAGGTGTCTGGTTGCTGCCAGTGAAGCCAAGGCACATTCTGAGAAGGTCATAGCATACAATGTAACATCAGTTGTAAAAGAAACTGCCTTTAGAAACTCCTTCATATAGATGTTTGTCATTCGCTGTTGTCCCCATACAATCACGGACCTTGAGACAATTGAAGCTGTTGCTAAAGTCATAATCACCTAAACTATTGCTTTTTTGAGCTCTGATCAATGTTTCAATCTATGCTGTCCCAAATATGTCCTTCTCTGTCCTCCATATGTAGTCCTAATGCCTGGAGAACCACCACATTTTTTACCATCCTTCTCTGAGAGAAACTCCTCTTCTGTGGAACCCTCTCCACTGAGGAACGATTATGATCTCTCAGAAGGCTCTGTCTCCCTCTCTTTCTTGCAGCTTTAGTGGAAGAGCACTCTCCTCCTCACTATTTCTCCCAGGGCGGAGTTCTCAGGGTGTGTGTGTGTGTGTGTGTGCAAGGACAACTGGAGATTGGCAAGGCTGAAAGAGGGACCCTTTGTTGTAGAAGGGGATTATATGATCTGCAGTGTAGTCTGTTCAGGAGAGGGTGAAATATGTTCTCAGTCTCCTTCAACAAGGCCCTCTTTGCCATCATGACCTAGCGTGGCGGCAGCTAGCCACATGGAAATTGAAAGGGAGTTTTTTCCTCAAACCCAGGATACTCTCAGAAGGTCACAGCCACCATTCTGGTATCACAGAGAAAAACGACCAATAGAATATATGATGTAACCTGGATGGCCTTCATCCAATGGTGTTATAGGAAAGAGGTTGACCCGGTATTGACAACCTTCTTCGCTTCCTACGGAAAAGACAGCATCCAATCTGGATTGTGGGCCTCCACTCTGCATAGACAGCTGGCAGCTATATCCACAGTGATTCCATCCTGGCCCACTTCCAAACACCCTCATTTGATCAGATTTCTAAACGGGGCTTCTGCCAGGGCCAAACCCATTTGCCACAGGTTCCCATTTGGAAGCTTAACACTGTCTGCGCTTACACGACCTCCATTCGAACCAATCAGGGAGATCACGCTGAAATTTCTTAGGCTTAAAACCATTTTTTTAGTGACTGTTACCTTAGCCCAGGGGTAGGGAACCTGCGGCTCTCCAGATGTTCAGGAACTACAATTTCCATCAGCCTCTGTCAGCATGGCCAATTGGCCATGCTGGTAGGGGCTGATGGGAATTGTAGTTCCTGAACATCTGGAGAGCCACAGGTTCCCTACCCCTGCCTTAGCCTGACCAATTTCTGAGCTAGGGGCACTTTTGGTGGACGATTCCCTATGCATCTTCCACAAATATAAGGTGGTCTTATGGGCCGACCTCCTCTTTCACCCAAAGATTGATTCTCAGTTCCATAGACAGGAGGAATTATGTCTCCCTTCCTTTTGCCTGAACCCCAAATACCCCAAGGAGAAGATATGGCACACCTTAGATGTCAGGAGGGCTCTTAAGTCATACATCATTAGGACAGAGCACATCAGGTAAACAGAGCACATCAGATGAATCAAGGATGATATCTTACTCACCTGGTTTTTCAGCATGTAAATTTAACAGGCAACAATGGACAATTTTTAAAAAGTACTTCTATTAGAATTTCTTCGGAGTTCAGTTTCTAGTTAAGTGCTGCTTTTCCTGTTGGATCAGGCTTCCCCAAGGAGGTAGTGTTCCTTGTTCCCCTTTTTTTCCTTCTGGTTAAATTTACTCCCTTATTGTTACTACGATTATTACTCTTCGGAGTACAAAACTGAGAAGGGGCGACTCCCACAGAAACAGAAAGCTGAAGATCAGATCCTGCCTCTCTAGGAATACAGTGGGAATCATCCAAAAACCAAGATGTCCTCCTTGGCTCAGAGGAGAAGGATCCTTCACAGTAAATGTCCAATGGTCGTTTATTGATTATGATGCGTTTAAGGAAACTCTTATGGCTTACTTTATATGCCCCTCAAAATAATGCCAACTTGTATTTGTTCGCCATAGTTCATGACCTAATGACATACAGTTAAGACAAAGGACAGAATATCAACCACATGCTGTCTTGAGAATCCATGGACTACAAATGTGGTTTTGCCCCAATAATATTAGAAATATAACAAAAGTGTTTGGGTACACACACAAAAACAAGACATTCACAATGACTACATGTTTTGATGGCTTTCTTGCCAATTCAGATGACATTATTTATTAATACCACTCCAGCCAAATAGAAACTGATGCCAAGTAGAAAGATGCAAGCATGGCTGTTTTAACTGGTACACTGAATTAAGATGAGTGAATTTTGCTGCGTGCCAAGTATTTCTTTTCCAATTCCTTAAAGCAAATATGAAGGAGCACACATTTTTACGTTAAAATGCTAGTCTCACACACTTTACAGTTCATATTTCTTTTTTTTTTTTTTAAAAAAAACTTGTACTGAATTTGTCTTGTGGGAGAAATGTACCCATC